>NC_134409.1:14486404-14713904 GCF_038048845.1 Mixophyes fleayi
AACGGTTATTATAATTAAATACAATCAATAATACATGTATAAGAAACTTTTATTTTTATTTATTTTTTTACAGGCCACTGAACATAAATTGAAAACTCATGAGGCATGATCCTGCTCCTTCTAAAATTAATAAATGGATAGGGAAAAGTTTCCATACCATGAAATGGTGCCACTACCACCCGTAGCTAGTTAGCTCCTCCCCCCTTTCAATGCAGAACTCAGTTCTCAGCTGGAAACCAGGACTTTGTGACGATGTGTAGGGGGTGCGCCCCTCTAGTTTTACATTTTTATGATGCGTTGAACAAAAATATTCAGCACTTTAGGTGGTAGCGCAGGGTTAAGACCTGACATTTTATTTGTTGTTTGTTCATTTTGTGTTTTGAATTTGTCTTTTGCTTAAATTAACAAACTCAAGTCTTGCTGGGGTTTTTTCCAGTTTACATTCAGCCATAATCAGTGTCTGTTACTCTCGAACTGACCTGTTGTCCTTTGTCCTCAGGCTGTGATGTCCAGCTGCTGGTCGGTGCTCAAGCAGAAGCGGCAACAGGTGAAGGTAAAAAAGGTTTTATAGCTGCCAGAAATAGTCTATATACACACTGGGGACAATCATTCAGGTACAGACCCAGTATCCTAGCTTTGTGACATGGAGCATATATTGCTTATGGGTACACTGGCGCAATGAAGAGATATATCAATATATCATTCAGCCGCGTGCTGCAAGAACGCACCACACACCATTACACCCAAGGCCAACACTACAATTGGGCAGAAATAAGTGGTCAACTAGGGCACCAGGGTTTTGTGGGAACCTTCAGCACTGAATGAGGGACATGTCTTACTCCTTCTTCCTCTGAATTACACAAACGGGATCCTTAAGCACCATCCTACCTGTCTTTTAATAGTATTGTCAGAACATGATGCAGTTACTGATTGAGCAGTCAGTTACCCGGGGGAGGGCAGATAACGTCCGTGTAAATTGGAAGAATATAACTTGGCAGTTTTGGTATTGAGAATTTGTGAAGCTGAAATTCTCTGCTTCCTGTACGGAAGTCCTCCGCCTGCAGCTATACTGTACAAATATTACTTTTATATAGATGCCTTGTAGTTTTCGTTTATACAATAGATAGCTGCTCCCTAAGTGCCGTATACAGGTCTAGCAATTGTAGAGACTCGGAGAACACTCACATCTAACAGTAAATAAGAGGCAGCTGAAAGGGATTTAATGTCCTTATTTTGTAGCCAACGAAGGCAGGAAATGAGATCCACAAATTACACCTGACTAGTCCTTAAATCTTCAAATAAATAAGGATCGTTCAGAACATATTACCGCTTAATATGAGATGTTCAGGAAAGTGCTGGGAGCCTCCGGGTATCACAGAGGCCAGAACCGCTAATAACCAATTATGTATTTTATTGCATGATTATAAATGTCTCATTTACGCCTGTGAGATAATTCTTTGTTCGCAGTGCTGTATTTCTCCTAAGGAATTCAAAGGACTAGTTCAGTTTCCCCCAGTGCTTTTAAGGGATTTACCACCTTCATACGGCTGCAGTGATTTGACTTTTGAATGCCATCCTGTGACTTTTACTAACTGCATTGCATTTTACCTTAACTTCCTTTTCAGTCATGTCTTTATATCATGTGACACAGATGTTTGTTGTCTTAGGATATATTAAACAAAGTTACTTTTAGGATAGAAAATTCACATCACAGGGGGAGCAGAGGTGTGTGATAGCCCTGGCTAACAGAAACAGACACACAACTGTCTTATGATAGAAATAAATGGCTGAAAGGCACAGAAAGGAGCCAGAACTATACAGTGGTGTATTTAATATTATTTATAGGGGGAAAACTTCATTCTGTGAACTTTGACTGCTCAGGGTCATGTTGAATATGATAACTTTATGTAACTTCTTGTAGGACGAAACGGTGACACATGGCAGCGTGCGTGCACAGTGTATAAATGAATGTTGTGGCTGCAATATCTTTTTGCTTGTTTTCTTCCAGCTGCCAGATGGATTTTTTGGTCATTTCTACACAGTCTGCGAGCAGATAAGCCCTGTTTTGGCCTGGGGGTTCCTGGGACCCAAAAATTCTTTACATGATCTGTGCTGCTTTTATAAGGTACTGGCAAGACATTGTAGGTGCCATGTTTACACACACAATTAATTATTATAGGTCTGTAAATGTACAGGTCACCTGCATACATTGAAGGCAGCCATTTTGTGGGCTGGACATATACACACAGAATATAGCCTATGCGGTATCGGTTAAACGTTCCAGAAGTTGGCTGACCAAAATGTCTTTCACAATACTGAAAACGCTTCAGTGTGTAAAACAGTCGTGCAAATTATTGTAATTGACGGTAGTATCGTTCTACACACAATGTATTGACTTTGTGTGTGTGTAATACACACATGGGCCACCTTGTTACGAATATTGGTTTTGGAAACAAAATGGCTGCCGTTGATGTAAGTTAGCAAGATTACTAGACTTTCCATTGCAATTTAGATACTGTAGTCATCTGTCAAAACGATTTTCTTTTCTCTTCAATATAGGATCAAGTTCTGCAGTTCCTGAAAGACATCTTTGACCTGGAGAAGGTTCGCTATTCAAGCGTGGAGAGTTTGTCAGAAGATATTTTGCAATGTCTGCACCAACGTACAGAGATGTTTGGGGCATATCTGGGAGCGGGCTCGTTGAACCCCATTTAAGTCCAATCCTATGCAAACCAATCATCTAAATCCTAATACTCTAAGTCATATCTATGATCACCTGTCACTTACATGCAGTGGAGGCAGCCATTTTGTTGGAGTTCATGTCTCGGTGATGGTGAACTGACAGCCTGCACCCTACTGTTTGGTTCAGCACATAACATGGCTGCTCCCACTGTGCAGGGGGTGACAGGTGCGCTATATATTTTTACTTCTACTAGAAATGTGGTGGCCTTGCTTGTGGAGGTGCTATTAGTACGCACTGTAAACAAACGTTTACTTTTGCTCAGGGAGGTTGTTGAGGACGATGAGACCAAGATTTACTGTTTACATCAGAGGTAAGCAGCCTGCGGCTCTTCTTGAACTACAAGTCCCAGCATGCCTGCTGTTTTGAAAGGCGTGTTGGAAGTTGTTGATCAGTAAAGGATGGAGCGCCCCAGGTTGCTTCAGCCTGCGTTACACATTGTATGTACCGTGTAAATATGTATGTGGTCAATATACACAACTTAATTGCGTTACACGTTCTTGCACTTTATTGCACACAGCCTGGCAGGACGATGCCTTGCGTTTCTGGTGCATGACGCCAACCACTTTCGTTATCCAGTTGTTCTGATTCCCATGTTCCTTTTCCGTTTAAAGTCACCAAAATATAAAAGAGGCCGCCATATTTTGGGCTGAATCAATATTTATAGGAGCGCAGCCTATAAATTCATTAGGGACCATGAGTGACTTGGGGATATCTATAGTTCTTTATTTATTGAACATATGCATAGTCCTAAAAATATAGGGTGCGTTCTCCTGAATAATGTGCCTAAGACACTACTGGACAATTGTCGAGCCACGTAGTCAACATGCCTAAAAAAAATGCTGTTGACATCTTGTTATGTCAATGGATGCAAACCTCACCTGGGCCGCTAAAAGATTCTACTGGCTCCTAATAATTTGGACTTTGTGACTCCTTAATTCTACATTATATTTTCCACCCCTGGCCTAAGGAATGTCACTGGTCCCCAGTGAATTGTTATTCTGCTTTCTGATGTTGGTTCCTTTAAAGCTTTCAGTCCTTACAGTGGCTGCCGCTATTGAGAATAGGAGACAGGTTAACACGATGAAAGCCTGGATAGACAATTAGGGTTCGTTCCCACCTATCTGCTGTTAGGATGAGTGCTCTCTTATGGATGTTACATACATTTTTACCCATTTTTACCAGCACATATGTGTGAACGAGCCCTAACCGTAGATGATGATATCAAACTGGGGGGAAAGAAGTTATTTTTATAAATTTTCCAGAGTTCACCGTCTTTAATTGCAAGTTTGTTTGTTTGTATAACTTATTAGAAAGTAAAATTAATTGCCAAATGTAATGTTTTACATAATACTATACCAGTAAGATCCATTTATGACAAGCCCAATCTGTATAGTCACAATAATAAAGTTGGTTATATAAGATGATGTGTATTTTGTCCCATCTAATTCTGTTATACTATCCTCAGTGAGATCATATTTGGTGGGGGGTGGAGGATTTTTTGAGTACAGATGGGCAGAGGTTAGAACTATTGATCATGATCTAATAATGGCCGTTACCTAGTAATAATTTTCCCAGTTAATGACACTAAACCGTTCTGGTTCATAGTTGCAGCGAGACTGGGGGGCTCCAAGTTTCTGTAACTATCTGCAAACCGCTATCATCATATTATCTGGCTGTGGGCATCGATGTGTCCTGCCCCAAGCTCCTAACTTAAAGTGGACTTAAAGTTGAAAACATTAGCGCATTAAAGTCTAAGGGACGGCATGTATAAAAGTGCGGTTTGCAAAGCGCCAGACTTAGGATGTGGTTTCCAAATCCGACTTTCTGGTTTCTGTCCAGGTCTTCTGCATATCGGTTCCATCCGAATGTAATAAGCACATGTCTGGAACTCGCAGGTTAGTACGGCAATGAGCACTGCAACGGTCCTAAGTTGCTTATTGCACAGTACTGGAAGATAGCGTGATAAGCAGTCAGTGCAGCAGCAATGCTGGACGTTACACAGTATATTGCAACAACTATTCATTATGTTTTAGAATGCACTGCGGCAATGACGCAGACCAGTACAGAATGCAACCGTTCAGGAAATTCCATGATAAATAACATTGTGCAGCATAATACAGCGTACTCTGTAGTGGAATCCTGCATGATATAGGACACTCTGCAGATCTGTAGTAGGATCAGTGTCTTACTAGCTGCAGTACAGTTCTTATCAAACAATCACAAAGTACCATTGTTTATTTATTTTAAACTTTTGAAAAATACACCCCCCACCCATATTTGTATGATTAAGGAGACTTCTTTATATATTATCGATTTACGTTCATTTCGATCTAATGAGGAAGACTGTTATTATTTAGTAAATCCTCTAGCAGCCTAATAATCATCTATCACCTAGTAGCCTGGTAATTGTTCAGTGTCACTGATTAATTGCAAACCTAACATAGACACACAGGAGATGAACAGTTCTGAACCCGATAGATTTGTACATGTGCTTTTTTGTGCAATATGACCACGTATCCATAGTGGTCCAATCAATGTAACAACAGATTTCTTAATAGACTGTTCTATAGTCCATGGAACACCTGGGAAAAAACATTGAAATAATGTTATTTTATCATCATCATCATCATCATCATCTAGTTATAAGGCCCCACAGAATCCACAGTCTTAAGAAATATATATATGTATATATCGCTATAAATATCTTCACCAGTACTACACCAGACTATCTCACCATCCCTGCAGAAATACGGTGTTTGATGCTGATCATATTTCAGTTTGATATATTTCTTGTCTTTTTGCACAAATATGCCATACCAGTATGTTGTAGAGATATATTTAGAAATGTTGATATGAAATTGGTTTACATGTAATTATAATATATAAAACATCTATTTTGCTGTATGTCTGGCAGAAGGTTTGTAATGATACAGAATCACAGAAGAGGATAAATAATGATACAATGTGTATACTCTATATGTTTTGGTAATGAAATAAACAAAAATATAACAACATTGTTTAAAGTATGATTATTGTCAAAACATGCAATCTGTTTTACTGACCAGAAATGCACTTTGTCTACATTTGAGTTGCACACATGAAGGGCATTCAATGTGCTCCGCAGAACGGCTTGGTTTTGAACCGATGCGCTAGGATGTTCCACACAGCAATTCAGAGCTTTCTTTTTGACTCCTCTGCAACAATGCGCTTAGGGGTATCAAACCTTCTAAGAAGGATAAGTGGAGGAGTTGCCCATAGCAACCAATCAGATCCTAGCTGTCATGTTCTAGAATGTACTAGATAAATGACAATTAGAATCTGGTTGCTATGGGCAACACTTCCACTTTTCCTCCTTAGACGTTTTGATGCATTTACCCCTAGATGTGCAAATGTGAGTCCAAACCTTATATACACCTAATGATTTTTATTATAAAGGCAATAAATATATGTAGTATGAATATGGACTAACCATCCCTGTTTCCTTATTGTAATTAAAAAAGGATACTAATTGTAAAGTGCTACGGAATGTACTGGCACTATATAAATAAATGTTAATAAATAAAGCAACAAGGCATTTTATTTAATCTCTTTATTATGAGAAAGCTGTATCACTGTTTATATACAATTTATATAATTACTATTGTTCAAGCACTAATGGGTACCAAGATTTTATTTTAATTATTTATGTATTCTTTAGTGACACTTCTTCATACAGTATCTTGATTTTACTTTGCTGGTCTGGTTGTTAAGAACTACACCTGTAGTACATTCACATACTTTAATTAAATATCCATAAAGACCATATATTATAGTTCAAAATAAACTTGTTTTTTACTTGAACTGCAACCTCTTTTTTTGTGTTTATTGTATTTTTTACCATCTGGTGCTTGTTATCTTAGTATTATATGGCAATTTATTGCATCCCAAGTGTGTCTATGTAGCTTACATTTTTTATGTTCTCTGTACACCTGTACCCAGAATTTGGACCCTGAAGTTGTTTTATTGTGATAAACATAAAGTTGAATTTGTTGTTCCTTTTTTTTTTTTTTATAAAGACACACAGAACATTTCTGAACACTTACTATAGGCCTAATATACACTAGCAATACATTTATGTAAAACAAATATGTACAAGTGTAAATGCAGTGAAACTACATGCAAACACTTTTTATTAGCAGTTGGAGGGTCATTGGATGTACAAATGGCTTCTCCTTTCACTAGCAAGGAACCCATGTGAATGGAACAAGCCTCATTTGCAATAGTGCAACGCTAGCACAACGCACCTAAACGCTAGTCACAGCATGAGTAGGTATTAGGGTCATTGGAAACAATGAGTACCATTGTCAGACCTGTTTACATTATACAAGCGCAAACGCATGTTATTTAACACAAGTGTATATGAGACCTTAAGAGCTTCTAAGCGGTTCAGTAAACATACAATAAGCCTATACCGAACTCGTTTGTAATAAACTTCCAATGCGTTTGACAAGCTGCCATGTCAGAGTGCGCCAACTATGCGCTGTGTGCGCGCTGAGCTGAGCGCATCTTACACTGTTTTTACAGTAGAACTATTTGTCCTCTATGGACATTAATGATCTATGTGAACTTCAGTTTGTCCTCTGCTCGCAAGAGAATCAGGATATCCTAATGCCCTCCTGATATTGTTCTAATTATAAATAGGAGACCAGCAGATCTAGCCCAATACAAAGAGTTCTTATGGCAACTTTCAGTTTCCGTTTCCAAAATATGTCACACAAAGCCTTTACCCTCTTTAAAAAAACTTTTTGGGGAGGGTGTTACTATTTATTTATTACAATTTGTAGTTATTTAAACTATATCATATACATTATTATGTCTTTCTATTCACCCGGACCCTATCTCTATACCTGGAGGATGAACAATGACTCCATCAAGCATTTAGAGGGCTCTCATGTCTGGACTGTCCTAATATAGATTCTGATAATGGGTTCTGAAAGCTGGATAACAGTTTAACCCCTTGAGCGCCTCCAAGCTGAGCCCCCCTCATCCCCTATCCTCAGTCATTGTCCAGGAGTTGAGCTGCTTTCCCGTGCAGGGGGGCGCACTGGGAACAGTTGAGGCTGTTGTGTGAATGCGCAACAGCTGAGAGCTGCTTTTGGCTCGCCTGGAATGCGGTAGATGACCTGAGAGAAGGACTTTTATGGAAACTCGCAGGCTGGGGAGTAACTGCAGCCAAACGGTATCCAGTCTGATGAGAGGAACAGATCAGGAGCACTGAGGCTGCCTCTGGTGTGGGACAGCTCTGCAAACACAGCGTGGGGTGAGAGAGGACAGCCTGGCACAACTCAGCCAGGATTATTGTCACATCCTGAACAGGACACCGAGCACCAAGCCCTTGTCTGGAGCAAGGTAAGAATCCCCAATCACAGTCATTTAACTTGGCAGCCTGTGACTCTCCAGCCTTTGGGGAACTACAAGTGCCATGCCAGCCTAAGACTGGTGAGGCTTGTACTTTCCCAACAGCAGGAGACACAACGGTGGCCCACCTCTAATTTATAAGGCTTATGTCTGCCTGAATAGTTCCGTGTAATTCTGTCAGCTACAGGCTATGATATGACATTATAGCACATTTACAATGATCCTGAACAGGTCATATATCTCCTTCCTGGGTGCGTCTGAATTGTGTGCATATAAGGCTATTAATATTAATATACCCATTATAACTACTGGGGTCAGCGTCTGTGCAGTGACATTATTATCTATTTATTTATTTATTGCAATATATACTGAACAGATTTACTAGAGGACATCATTTAATAAGTTCAGAGTTTCCCTTCTATTGCATTGTTCATTCTATTCTATTGCATTGTTCAAGTGCTGCAATGATCAATGAGGTATCAGACATATTCTATCTGCCCCCGGGCTGTCTGTATAGTCGGTCACCACATTGCATTATATTAGATGGGCAGGCAGCCGAGTTTGTGGTTAAAATTAATTTGTGCAAATAAAAAAACAGCAAAGTCATAAGCAAATAATGACATTTTATAAGATAATCTGTGGTTTGCTTGTTGTAGAGGAAGTCGGTGGGGTGACTGGGAGACCCTCTTCTAACTACAAGGGGGTCATCATTCTCACATTCCAGACTAATTGGGGGAATTTAGAATATTCCGGCTGTGAGGCTGCTTGTACCGCAGATTGTGGCGTTTTCTGGAGGTGAAAGTGCGATTCTGGGCTGTATAAGTTGCTCAGGACGAGGCTGTAGAGTTACTGCAAAGAGGGCGCTTGTAGATGGGCATCTGATGAGTCCTCAGGACAGGTGGCAGCTGCTGTTGCTGTCACTACTTCTCCTAATAGCATGAGTGCAGTAAAATTAACCATTGATCTGTCTGTGTCACAAACACATGTGAACAAACCACACGAGGTGTCTTTATCATCTAGTTTGTTTGTACTACTCTACTGTACAGGGAGGCACCACAGCCCCAAAAAGAGATGGAACAGAGTTTATTGCAATGAAAAGTATTATTAAAGAAACAAGTGGAGATTTATGACTCTCCTTGCAGATATCGAATTATTATTATTATTATTATTATTATTATCATCTCCTTTATATCATGTCTCAAAATAATAAAAACAATACGTTTACATTTTCCATTTTCATTTTTTGCTGGTTTTATATCCTTTTGAAAAAATAAGTAAATCATAATATTAGTTTGTAAAAATGTATGAACAAAATAGCCCAGTGCCCTTTACGTTCACATTAACAGGATTCTAAATTTTCTAATGATTTATATACAACTTTATATTTCTGTAGCTTGGACTATACTACAGAGCTGGTGTAAATTGTGTTTCTATTGATCAACATTTAGGGGAATATTTACTAAACAGCCGGTTTGAAAAAGTGGAGATGTTGCCTATAGCAACCAATCAGATTCTAGCTGTCATTTTGTAGAATGTGCTAAATAAATGACAGCTAGAATCTGATTGGTTGCTATAGGCAACATCTCCACTTTTTCAAACCCAGAGAGTTTAGTAAATATACCCCTTAGTATTACTGCAACAGAAGCCTGTGGCACCATTTGATAGTAGTGCTTTTATTCCTGCACGATATGTTCCCATGAGACTCCCCTAGTGGTCCTGGCCGTGTCTGACAGACAGACTAATGTACACTTAGGCTATTTCCAGACTCCCACAGTTGAGACCCCACTCTCCTCCTGACAACTCCTGTTCCTTTCTAGACCCTTCTACTCACTTAGAGCCCGTTGTGCAGCTTTCCAGTAATGACCCCTCTGTGATTTGTCCACTTTGTCTGTTTTCATTGAAAAAAAAGAGCATTCATTGGATTGGATTCAGGAGGAGATTGTATCTTTACATTCTACAATAGAAAATGTTTATTCTACATCCCATACGGAAAGTCGTGGATATATTCGTGTTCTCATTTTGGCAATTCATGCCTGGAGTTTTATGCCAAACACAGGAACTGAATCATTTTTATTTTTTTTGTTTAAGTAGGAATCTGAGGATAAATGCAACGTGGCTGAAGTTTGGCTATTGTAGTATAATGTCTATTACCACTGTCTATTCGGCGCTGCGGAAACCTTGTGGCGCCTAACAAATAAATGATAATAATAATAATAATAATAATATTACACCAGTTTTATTATAGTTTAATATTCCATATTGCATGAAAAACTCATGATTACTATTTATTGGTTAGTAGAGGAAGCAGAGCCGGATTAGGATCCCATACGTCCCTAGTTCACTTTACTGGTTTGGGCCCCCTTCTCCTCTCTATTTGTCAAAAAACCCCAAAAACAAACAAAGTTGATAGGGTAATCTGGGCCCCTCAATGCCCAATGGGCCCTATGCAGGAGCCTAGTTTGCATAATATATGATACAGCTATCAGGGGAAGTGAACCAAATAATCATCAGAACCCTGGGCAGTACTGCTAAGGGGGAGTCGAGACATGAAAGGAGGTCCACCTTTAGGCAGCTGTCATTTACTGGCTTGTTCGTGCTATCCTGGCAGCATGGTGGCTCAGTGGTTAGCACTTCTGCCATACAGCACTGGGGTCATGAGTTCAATTCCCGACCATGGCCTTATCTGTGAGGAGTTTGTATGTTCTCCCCGTGTTTGCGTGGGTTTCTCCGGGTGCTCCGGTTTCCTCCCACACTCCAAAAACATACTGGTAGGTTTATCGGCTGCTAACAAATTGACCCTAAGTCTGTCTGTTTCTGTGTGTGTGTGTGTGTGTGTGTGTGTTAGGGAATTTTGACTGTAAGCCTCAATGGGACAGGGACTGATGTGAGTGAGTTCTCTGTACAGCGCTGCGGAATTAGTGGCGCTATATAAATAAATGGTAGTAATAATAATAATCCTGCAGCTTTTACTAAATACATTGCTTTATCTTCAGTGCTTTGCTGCCATTTCTTTATATCATTAAGCATGTGTTTATTTTCTTTGTATCCAGAGAGCAGCTTTGTGTCAAGTTCCTAAACACACGACAGAGAAGCACGTAGGAAGCTACAAAGAAAGATGAATTTACTTAATACAAGTTGCATGAGGCCACATACAAAACAAAACACTTTATTTTTTACTTTTAATGGTCGGTCCATGCACATATGCCATAAGTATAAAGGGTGACTGAGTGTGTGCAGCAGTCTGTTTTTATCTATAATTGTACTTGCTACCTGTTCACAGTGTGTAGGGAGTTGTTTTGTGAGCTGGATCAATATTCATGAGAATGCTGACTCTCCCTTCACTACCCCCTTTGTTCCTCATGGTTTCTTTATTTTCTGTGGAAAGTTGATATAATGCCAACTAGTGACACTGGTAGGTGGCTACTATATCCAGGCAAGTTGTGGTCACCACTTTCCATTAGAACTTGATGTGTTACCCGGTACACCGTTGCCTCCAGGTCGTGTATACATGACTATAGTCCATACTTGTCTACTCTCCCGGGAAGTCCAGCAAGCTCCCGGATTTCTAGGATTCCACCCAGAAGAGCAGACACTCTCCTGGATCCCAGTGGAAGCAATGCTACGAAATTTGCTTGCGCTATATAAATAAATGATGATGATGAATGCTGCAAATTGTGACAGGGTGCCGGGGCTCTGGTGATGCGATGGCCTACCCGGAATCTCCCGCAGAGGAGACAGCAGAAATTGTCAAGAACGCTATAGTCGCTAACCTATATGGCTTCAGTTAGAGGGCGAGCATAATCAAACAAACTGGGTCACATCCTATCAGTCAAAATAGTACCAAATCAGCAGGCAGTGGACAGGGTCGATAAAAAGGCAAAAGATCAAGGTGGGTGGCAAAGTTCAATAGTTCGGTACAAAGCACGGGGATGTCAACTATATTTCCAGATAAACAATGGCACCCAGGTCAACAAAAAGACCCTATAACGGGGGCCTAGGCGATGCCAGGTCGGTACTTATATCGGTGCAGAGTGCCATTTGTGGCAAATGTCAGACAACGTGTCCACACCATTTAACAAATGACTATTGGTTCAGCCCAAAAAATGTCTGCTGTGTGTAAATCATGTGCAGACTTTAACATATATACAATTGAAGGAGTTTATTCTCCCCATGGAGCAGCAAGTGGGATCTCTGAAACCAGAAACAAGGAGCCTGTGTTACTTCTCTATCAAACGTTACTTATGTGTCTTGATTCTCACTTTTGCTTTTATTGAATGTTATCCATTATGAAGACTAATGACTAATGGGACAAAGGAAGAGCCTATGTATTTACTATAGACAGGACCGGTAAGAGCAATAGGTGAATGTAGTATTTGCAGAATGTAAAACCAAACAAAAAACTAACCAGAAGTCCATATAAAAAACCCTGAACTAAACGGCACTTCCACCTAAACAGCCAAAAATAAACCTCCCCCATTACTCATGCTTGGCCATTCTTGGAGACACCAGAATTTCAAGGATTTCTCCTGGACTCCCTGGAGAGCAGGACACCCTCCCCGATCCCACCCACTTACCCAGTGAAGTGGACGGGGCTTTACGAAGTGATTCACCACAATTTGTGTCATTATGGCAGCCTGCTGTGTGATGACACAAATCGTGGCATTTTACGGCTGTGGGTGGAGCTATAACAAGATGATGGTGTTGTCACCACCCCCCCCCCCCCAGACACACACACACACACACACCCACACACACACCCACACACCTGCTCCTCCTACAGAGAAAGTTGGATAGTATTCTAACTTACTGTAATTAAATATGTTGGTGTAGTGTCCTATGTCTGTATAGAGTGTAATTGAATTGTATTATGATGTCCAGTGGTCAGGTCATGTTGGGGGTGTAGTGTCCTATGTCTGTATAGAGTGTAATAGAATTGTATTATGATCATGTCCAGTGGTCAGGTCATGTTGGAGGTGTAGTGTCCTATGTCTGTATAGAGTGTAATAGAATTGTATTATGATCATGTCCAGTGGTCAGGTCATGTTGGGGGTGTAGTGTCCTATGTCTGTATAGAGTGTAATAGAATTGTATTATGATCATGTCCAGTGGTCAGGTCATGTTAGGGGTGTAGTGTCCTATGTCTGTATAGAGTGTAATAGAATTGTATTATGATCATGTCCAGTGGTCAGGTCATGTTAGGGGTGTAGTGTCCTATGTCTGTATACAGGGTAATAGAATTGTATTATGATCATGTCCAGTGGTCAGGTCATGTTGGAGGTGCAGTGTCCTATGTCTGTATACAGTGTAATATAATTGTATTATGATCATGTCCAGTGGTCAGGTCATGTTGGGGGTGTAGTGTCCTATGTCTGTATACAGGGTAATAGAATTGTATTATGATCATGTCCAGTGGTCAGGTCATGTTGGGGGTGTAGTGTCCTATGTCTGTATACAGGGTAATAGAATTGTATTATGATCATGTCCAGTGGTCAGGTCATGTTGGAGGTGTAGTGTCCTATGTCTGTATAGAGTGTAATAGAATTGTATTATGATCATGTCCAGTGGTCAGGTCATGTTGGGGGTGTAGTGTCCTATGTCTGTATACAGTATAATAGAATTGTATTATGATCATGTCCAGTGGTCAGGTCATGTTGGGGGTGTAGTGTCCTATGTCTGTATACAGTATAATAGAATTGTATTATGATCATGTCCAGTGGTCAGGTCATGTTGGGGGTGTAGTGTCCTATGTCTGTATAGAGTGTAATAGAATTGTATTATGATCATGTCCAGTGGTCAGGTCATGTTGGAGGTGTAGTGTCCTATGTCTGTATAGAGTGTAATAGAATTGTATTATGATCATGTCCAGTGGTCAGGTCATGTTGGGGGTGTAGTGTCCTATGTCTGTATACAGTATAATAGAATTGTATTATGATCATGTCCAGTGGTCAGGTCATGTTGGAGGTGTAGTGTCCTATGTCTGTATACAG
Organism: Mixophyes fleayi; assembly: GCF_038048845.1. Classification (NCBI taxonomy): domain Eukaryota; kingdom Metazoa; phylum Chordata; class Amphibia; order Anura; family Limnodynastidae; genus Mixophyes; species Mixophyes fleayi. The sequence goes on from NC_134409.1 coordinate 14,500,532, forward strand.
TGTAATAGAATTGTATTATGATCATGTCCAGTAGTCAGGTCATGTTGGGGGTGTAGTGTCCTATGTCTGTATAGAGTGTAATAGAATTGTATTATGATCATGTCCAGTGGTCAGGTCATGTTGGTGGTGTAGTGTCCTATGTCTGTATACAGTGTAATAGAATTGTATTATGATCATGTCCAGTGGTCAGGTCATGTTGGGGGTGTAGTGTCCTATGTCTGTATAGTGTAATAAAATATTGACAATCATGAAACAGCCACAAGACCACGTGCTGGTAACGTGGATGGAATGAAGGTGGGCTCAGTCTCTGCATGCAGGGCCGACACGACCATTAAGAGAACCTACACTGAGCACCTAATGCTGACATGAGAGGCAGCCAACGGCTTCGGCTTCTAGTCCTTCGTGTCAGTGTTATGCTGGGACTGTGACGCTGAACTATGATGTCACAGCCAAGGACATGGATAATCTTCCTGGCTCGGGATATAATGCGTCACGTGGACAAGTAGAAATTCTCTTATATTCATTTGGAAACTTTATCATTTCAGCTAAATCCCAAATGTTGCAGTAAGTGTTTTAGCAGTTAGACATTTGGGACCACAGACAGCCCTGAAGCTGAGATCTCTTCCTCCTCCCCCACAGGAATATATTTAGTGTAACCAAATAGATTCTATTCTATCTAACTTGGATACAACTCATATCGGGGAAGCTAATTACATGTTATACTCAAAGTTTGTCTGTGGTGGAACTACAAGCCCCAAAATGACCTCCCAGCCTCAGGGAAGCCAATCTATGCTAGCCTTGGGCAACCTTTGTCTCTTTAGCTGTTGTGTTACTACAATTCCCAGCAAACACATCTCTGGCTGGCAAGGCAAGCTGAAACTTGTAGTTCTCCAACGGCTCTACACCTTTCCGCTGTGAAGAAATCTCTGCAAATAGCAGATTTTTTTAAAATTTGTTTTGATGAAAGAAACACAGTGCAACCAATCAGCACACAGAACAGACATAGATAAGGAAAGTACAGCGTCTTATCAGTTCCACACGACATTATGATCAAACTGAGAACTAATATTGAAAAATGTCAAATGATGCCAGGTATGCGCAGTATATACATGCGGGGACATATTATGAATACAGAGAAACAAACATCCACTTCCTCTGTGACCGCATTGTGTGGCTAAACATAGATTTCCGACCGTTACTTGTCTACATGACCGGGAGTACGGCTTAACTCTCTCTGCTCTTCCTGCAGCCACATGCACTATATATTGATTTATTGCATCCTGTACTAATATATTCATTTCTCCAGTCTGGTCTTCAACCGTTATATACTCTTGGTTGACAAATAAGCTTGGTCAAGTCTGCAGCCTCCATAGACTCCGCCATCCCCAGTTAGCTGCTAAACAATCTTAAGTATCCTCGCAGACTGCTGGTAGTATCAACCAGGGGCGGATCTAGAGAACTCTTCTACCCGGGGCGATTTAGGGGGGGCGATTTAGGCCCCGCCCCCTTTATACATCTGAGGCTGCCGGCGGCTGCACACTATGTGCAGGTCCGTTCAGCAGTGACAGGTAGTGACAGTGTGCTGCCCGGATGCTCTGATTGTGTTTAAAACACAATCAGAGCAGCCGGGCAGCACACTGTCACTGCCGAATGGACCTGCACATAGTGTGCAGCCGCCGGCAGCAAGCCCCTGCTAGGGGGGGGCGATCGCTCCCCCCTGGATCCGCCACTGGTATCAACTAGCTCTTGTCAGCAACAAGGAATCCTGAAGCCCCTCGCTTCAACAGAGGCTCATATCATGGAGGCTTAGGGTCCACTTGTGAGGCCAAGGAGTGTTGGTGACAGCTAAGGGCACCACTACCTCGTCCCCCTACCCAACATGAACCCAGACGACAAGCAACCCCCCCATTAGAATCCTGGCCCTAGGATAAGCATATAATAATTGGACCTATTTCTTGAATAAACGGCCAAATCAAAATTTGTATCCATGAGGCGTGTAATATTTATGGCGGTGGATCTCGTGGGCATGATCCCAGTCTGATCAGAGTATGCTATAGCGTTTATAATCTAGTGGCCCGGACCTCTGCAAGGATATTGGGGGTCTATTCATTATAGGGACAAGAGCCCCAAATCCAATGAAAATTGTGATTGTTTGTGCTGACAGCCCCCTGCGATAGCAGAGCATGGGGAAACCAGTGGTACCTGTCCACTGATTGCAGTCGCCATCTCAGGATAGCGATTGCAGCAGCGATAGAGAATAAAATGCTTTATTTAATGAAATGACATTTTTCAATTTAAAAAAATTATTTTTTAACTATTTTTTCCAATATTTTTAAAACATTTTTAGAATCTACTAGTGGAGGCCCGCGGCCGGGCATCCGGTGCACTGCCCTTGTGTGACCTGGCAATCATAGGTCACTCATTCACAGCGTGCCCTTCTGCTCCACGGGAGGTTTCTGTCCTCCCTGAGCTCGCCTTAGGACACCTGCGTTACGATTTGACAGGTGTACCGCCCCAGTCAAACTCCCCAGCGCAGAGGCAAGTCTCTGCGTACCGCTGTCAGCCGGTGTTTCCGCGGAGCTGAGTGTTTTTTGAGATGCGTGCGATATTCTCTTCTATCACTGCTTTTTGTTAGGCTGGGTACAGCAGTTGGTCAAAAAATCTAGGTCGTGGCAGCTTTGGTCAATCCCTCCAATAACTTAACCTTTTTTTCCCCTATAGGCCTTTTTTAATATTATTAATTTGGATTATTGAACCTCTAACATTATTAGCAACACTAAAAGTTTTATTAACTCCCCTCAAATTCCTCTAGTTCTTTTTCTATTGCTGCCAGGGGGTAATTTATATCCAGCTAGTATGAACTTACTCCTGGGAGTATATTTACTTAACTGCAGGTTTGAAAAAGTGGAGATGTTGCCTATAGCAACCAATCAGATTCTAGCTGTCATTTTGTACAATGTACTAAATAAATGATAACTAGAATGTGATTGGTTGCTAGAGGCAACATCTCCACATTTTAGTAAATATACCCTATCTTCCCCAATAATACATAGTGGTATTAAAGCCCCAGATAATTACTAGGACTTCAGGGAACGAAGAAATAATCTTTGCACTTTTCTTAATCACATGTTTATTATACGCTGGTAGAATATATTCCATCTGTAAGGGAATTACCAGCATTTGCATATTAATGCCCCCTATATGTCCTTCCAAGCACAAGGAGACGCCAGTGCAAGATGTTCAACGTCTAATATAAATGCAAGTTATGGCCATGTGCTGTGCATCAATTTTGCACCAAGAGGCTCTGTATAACCAAATTTGATTCCTTTATAATGTCAAAAGGTCAAGAGCTACTAACATTTAAAATATTTCAGTTGGAGACGGATGTGACAATGAATTATTATTACATTGTGTAAAAACAAACTTTACTAGAGATGTTGTAGCGTTAGTGAGTGTCAGAGAATTTCCTGCGGATCAGCCCGGGATCAAGGGGGCAGAAATCCGGTGGGAGTAACAGTGACTGAGTGGGTTCTAATTCCGACTACAGGAGATAACATTGGAATTTGGAATTTGCAGTGATAACAATTCTGACTGGTGGTGAATTCACTGGTTCTCCTTGTAGCCTTCCACCTAGGACAACAGAAATCCCCATGAATATGTACGGTGCATTATCATTTCAGCGTCCGTATGCGATTGGTTGGAACATTTCTCTGCAAGACCGATGTCTCAATAAACGTCAGATGCACATAGGGCATTGTAAAGAGGACACTTCCCCCAAAAAATTCCTGGACACTTTACATGAGAGTAGACACCTTTGACCTCAGCATGGGAAGGATGGTCCCAATTAAAAAGCCCCCTATAAACGGTTGCACTTATTTCCTGTACCCCTGTAAAATTAACATATATCTCCTCTCCCAAGCTCCATAGTTCCCAGGGGCTGGCTGGCAAATTTTAGCCTGGGAACATATTAAAGGACGAAAAATGCAGGTAGACCAGTGACCCAGCCAATGATGGGACCAACGCAGGGGTCAGATGCCCCTCCCAGTCAGCCCCTCACTGCTCCGCTACGGTCTTAGATGATTTTTCCTGGCAGAAGTGTAGACTTGGAAGAGTTTTTTAGGAAATCCAATATAAGGTGTGGTGTAAGACACAGATCACGGTTAAGGTCAATGGAACTTTCATTTATTTTTTCCAAGATGGTACAAATCTCCTTATTCACTTTTGTAGTTTTCGTCTAAGGTCAGAGACTCAAACACTTGTAGGAGAAGAAGGAGACACCCAACAGAATTACCTGAATAACTAAACCCTGAACTGAAATATTTTATTCCCAAGCAGGATCTGCAAAGAGCTGCCTATAGGACTCCAGCTGATAACGTAAAAGAACTAGAGAACAGTGTGACCAATTAAGTAACCAGGAAAGGACTGTGGTAACCAGGAAAAGACTGTGGTAACCAGGAAAGCACTGTGGTAACCAGGAAATCACTGTGGTAACCAGGAAAGGACTGTGATAACCAGGCAAGGACTGTGGTAACCAGGAAAGGACTGTGGTAACCAGGAAAGGACTGTGATAAACAGGAAAGGACAGTGGTAACCAGGAAAGGACTGTGGTAACGAGGAAAGGACTGTGATAACCAGGAAAGGACAGTGGTAACCAGGAAAGGACTGTGGTAACGAGGAAAGGACTGTGGTAACCAGGAAAGCACTGTGGTAACCAGGAAAGCACTGTGGTAACCAGGAAAGGACTGTGGTAACGAGGAAAGGACTGTGGTAATGAGGAAAGGACTGTGATAACCAGGAAAGCACTGTGGTAACCAGGAAAGGACAGTGGTAACCAGGAAACCACTGTGATAACCAGGAAAGCACTGTGGTAATGAGGAAAGGACTGTGATAACCAGGAAAGCACTGTGGTAACCAGGAAAGGACTGTGATAACCAGGAAAGCACTGTGGTAACCAGGAAAGGACAGTGGTAACCAGGAAAGGACTGTGGTAACGAGGAAAGGACTGTGGTAACGAGGAAAGGACAGTGGTAACCAGGAAAGCACTGTGATAACCAGGAAAAGATTGTAGTAATGAGGAAAGGACTGTGGTAACGAGGAAAGGACTTTGATAACCAGGAAAGGACAGTGGTAACGAGGAAAGCACTGTGATAACCAGGAAAGCACTGTGGTAACCAGGAAAGGACAGTGGTAACCAGGAAACCACTGTGATAACCAGGAAAGCACTGTGGTAATGAGGAAAGGACTGTGATAACCAGGAAAGCACTGTGGTAATGAGGAAAGGACTGTGATAACCAGGAAAGCACTGTGGTAACCAGGAAAGGACTGTGATAACCAGGAAAGCACTGTGGTAACCAGGAAAGGACAGTGGTAACCAGGAAAGGACTGTGGTAACGAGGAAAGGACTTTGATAACCAGGAAAGGACAGTGGTAACGAGGAAAGCACTGTGATAACCAGGAAAGCACTGTGGTAACCAGGAAAGCACTGTGATAACGAGGAAAGCACTGTGGTAACCAGGAAAGCACTGTGGTAACCAGGAAAGGACTGTGATAACCAGGAAAGCACTGTGGTAACCAGGAAAGGACTGTGATAACCAGGAAAGGACTGTGATAACCAGGAAAGCACTGTGGTAACCAGGAAAGGACTGTGGTAACGAGGAAATGACTGTGATAACCAGGAAAGGACTGAGGTAACCAGGAAAGCACTGTGGTAACCAGGAAAGGACTTTGGTAACCAGGAAAGGACTGTGGTAACGAGGAAAGGACTGTGATAACCAGGAAAGGACAGTGGTAACCAGGAAAGGACTGTGGTAACGAGGAAAGGACTGTGGTAACCAGGAAAGCACTGTGGTAACCAGGAAAGCACTGTGGTAACCAGGAAAGGACTGTGGTAACGAGGAAAGGACTGTGGTAATGAGGAAAGGACTGTGATAACCAGGAAAGCACTGTGGTAACCAGGAAAGGACAGTGGTAACCAGGAAACCACTGTGATAACCAGGAAAGCACTGTGGTAATGAAGAAAGGACTGTGATAACCAGGAAAGCACTGTGGTAACCAGGAAAGGACTGTGGTAACCAGGAAAGGACTGTGATAACCAGGAAAGCACTGTGGTAACCAGGAAAGGACAGTGGTAACCAGGAAAGGACTGTGGTAACGAGGAAAGGACTGTGGTAACGAGGAAAGGACAGTGGTAACCAGGAAAGCACTGTGATAACCAGGAAAAGACTGTAGTAATGAGGAAAGGACTGTGGTAACGAGGAAAGGACTTTGATAACCAGGAAAGGACAGTGGTAACGAGGAAAGCACTGTGATAACCAGGAAAGCACTGTGGTAACCAGGAAAGGACTGTGATAACCAGGAAAGCACTGTGGTAACCAGGAAAGGACAGTGGTAACCAGGAAAGCACTGTGATAACGAGGAAAGCACTGTGGTAACGAGGAAAGGACTGTGATAACCAGGAAAGCACTGTGGTAACCAGGAAAGGACTGTGATAACCAGGAAAGCACTGTGGTAACCAGGAAAGGACTGTGATAACCAGGAAAGGACTGTGGTAACCAGGAAAGGACTGTGGTAACCAGGAAAGGACTGTGATAACCAGGAAAGCACTGTGGTAACCAGGAAAGGACTGTGGTAACCAGGAAAGGACTGTGATAACCAGGAAAGCACTGTGGTAACCAGGAAAGGACTGTGATAACCAGGAAAGGACTGTGATAACCAGGAAAGCACTGTGGTAACCAGGAAAGGACTGTGGTAACGAGGAAATGACTGTGATAACCAGGAAAGGACTGAGGTAACCAGGAAAGCACTGTGGTAACCAGGAAAGGACTTTGGTAACCAGGAAAGGACTGTGGTAACGAGGAAAGGACTGTGATAACCAGGAAAGGACAGTGGTAACCAGGAAAGGACTGTGGTAACGAGGAAAGGACTGTGGTAACCAGGAAAGCACTGTGGTAACCAGGAAAGCACTGTGGTAACCAGGAAAGGACTGTGGTAACGAGGAAAGGACTGTGGTAATGAGGAAAGGACTGTGATAACCAGGAAAGCACTGTGGTAACCAGGAAAGGACAGTGGTAACCAGGAAACCACTGTGATAACCAGGAAAGCACTGTGGTAATGAAGAAAGGACTGTGATAACCAGGAAAGCACTGTGGTAACCAGGAAAGCACTGTGGTAACCAGGAAAGGACTGTGGTAACCAGGAAAGGACTGTGATAACCAGGAAAGCACTGTGGTAACCAGGAAAGGACAGTGGTAACCAGGAAAGGACTGTGGTAACGAGGAAAGGACTGTGGTAACGAGGAAAGGACAGTGGTAACCAGGAAAGCACTGTGATAACCAGGAAAAGACTGTAGTAATGAGGAAAGGACTGTGGTAACGAGGAAAGGACTTTGATAACCAGGAAAGGACAGTGGTAACGAGGAAAGCACTGTGATAACCAGGAAAGCACTGTGGTAACCAGGAAAGGACTGTGATAACCAGGAAAGCACTGTGGTAACCAGGAAAGGACTGTGGTAACGAGGAAAGCACTGTGGTAACGAGGAAAGGACTGTGATAACCAGGAAAGCACTGTGGTAACCAGGAAAGGACTGTGATAACCAGGAAAGCACTGTGGTAACCAGGAAAGGACTGTGATAACCAGGAAAGGACTGTGATAACCAGGAAAGGACTGTGGTAACCAGGAAAGGACTGTGGTAACCAGGAAAGGACTGTGATAACCAGGAAAGCACTGTGGTAACCAGGAAAGGACTGTGGTAACCAGGAAAGGACTGTGATAACCAGGAAAGCACTGTGGTAACCAGGAAAGGACTTTGGTTAGTTCTTACTCAACTTTCCTTGGTGGATTATAGAATCCACTGTTATCCCTATTTCAATGTGTTCGCCATGCAAGGTTTTCTACAGGATGGTTTCCTTAGGGCGTCCAGTCTGTACAACAATGTCTGTGTGTTTATATTATGCTATTATTGACCATCATACTGTGTAGATAGTTGTTTATTTTTTTGCTAATGTGGACACACTCGGATGCATACACTTTAGGGAAAACACATATGGCAGTGTCTCGCAGTTGTAGGTACTCCGTTGTTGTAGTTGTAGTGACTCCCTTGTTGTAGTTGTAGGTACTCCCTTGTTGTAGTTGTAGGTACTCCCTTGTTGTAGTTGTAGGTACTCCCTTGTTGGTATAGCTGCCCTTTTCTGCTGCTAATTTTGGTAAGAAAGTGACTGTCGAGTCAGCTGAGAAAAATATTCAAGTAGCTCAAATCCAACAAATAAAAATCGATTACACCCACTCATTTTTTTTAACACTATTTTTAACGTGTACTTTGTTTTGGTTTCCTTGGTTATTATAGACCTATTGTTAGTTTGTTTTACAAAAGTAACTTTTCATAAAAAAAACTGTTTGTAGCCATTGGCAGACAGTTCACTTTCCGATATTAAATGCAAACCAAGAAAACACAACATTTGCTGTAGCAGAGGTGACTTTCCAAGTCTCACAAAACCTGTTCTCCTTATTCCTTGTGATCACATAGGTGTCTTGTTTTCTTCAGTGCAAGTAACATCTGTTCTCATATTGTCACCCCAACGAGACTAGATGGCAAGCTCTCCTGAGCAAGGCCATATCTACCGTCTGTCTCATGTCTCCATTTCCTCCTATGTACTTATGTTCTATCTATGATTTGTTACACCGACTGTCCGGCTCTGCAGAATTTTGTGACACCCTAAAAATAGACGCCGATGATGACTTTGTCATCTAGACTGGAAGTAGCCAGCTGCCAGCTAAATATATATGTGAGTCCTAATTAAAGGACTAAGTCAGACCCTGCATTATTATTTTAACACATCAACATTTCTATCCCAGTGGGTTTGTGCCTTATATACTCTGTAGCCAAATATCGCACTGGATGAGGTTATTATAGTTCTATTAATCTGCAGTGCTTCCTGAAGAAGGGTACTTCTGAAATGATGGTGGGTTGAATTAATTAGGATGTAGAGACTCGCTAACATTTGCTGTCTGTCAGGGCTGGGGGAAAGGACAGTATTATGATGTGAGGAGGGGAATGGAGACAGCAGGAAGCCACAGACTGAGAGGTATATAGTGGAAGGAGCAGGGTCCTCCAGCAGCACAGAGTATATCAGGAGATGAGTGATGTGTTAGTGAGGACAAGGCTGCGTGTGACGGGGGCAGTGACATGATATGAGGAGGGGAATAGAGATAGCAGGAAGCCACAGACTGAAAGTTATATAGCGGAAAGAGCAGGGTCCTGTAACAGCACAGAGTATATCAGGAGATGAATGATGTGTTAGTGAGGACAGAACTGCATGTGACAGGGGCAGTGACATGATGTGAGGAGGGGAATGGAGGCAGCAGGAAGCCACAGACTGAGAGTTATATAGTGGAAGGAGCAGCAGGGGCGGATCTAGAAAACTACTGTACCCGGGGCGATTTAGGCCCCGCCCCTTTCTAACATCTTAGGCTGCCGACGGCTGCACACTATGTGCAGGTCCGTCCAGCTGTGACAGGCAGGGACAGTGTGCTGCCCGGCTGCTCTGATTAAGTAGTGATGTAAGACACCCGTCAAGCCGAGGGGAAGATTCTGATGTAAAATGCACATTAAGTTAATTTCAATTATGGAACAAATTTGTTTTTTAATTTGTTTATTTTTAATAACAGCATAAATATTATTTTCCCAAATATAAAAATATTGACCCAATTTTGGTAAATGGATTTGCTCATCTCACTAAGCTGCCAATTATTATTTCAACATGAAAAGGATGAAACTCTGCAAGACGGAGACCATGAAGGTGTAGAGGGTACAAATGTATAGGTCAAAAACCCTGCTGTCTGCGTGTTTAAACATCTGTATATAACTTTATTGTTTAGTCTTTTTGAAATTGAACAGCTCAGACTTTCTATATCGCTTTCATTCTGACCACTGAGCCAGACCAATAAATAAAATACAGGACCTGGAATAGCTTTACCTGATTTATATCCTCTTTTCAGGTTGAACCCTACAGAAATCTGATTAACGGGGCAACAGAAGGGAAGGGATACTAATCATGAATGACGTGGCCCAAAAGACGGAGGTAGGTACATTAAACGTATAAATGTGTAATAAACACTTGACATGCTATGTAATTATGTATGTAAGGTCTGTGTATACAACTATGTTCTAGAGATATTGTCAATTATTAAAAAAGGTCATTGCTGAGTGACCTCTCATTCCAAGTTATTAGTACATTGGTCAAGTTACCTATCATACCGGGTGATCTAGCACAGAACCTGAAAGTGATCTAGGGCTAGATTTACTAAGCTGCGGGTTTGAAAAAGTGGGGATGTTGCCTATAGCAACCAATCAGATTCTAGCTTTCATTTATTTAGTACTTTCTACAAAATGACAGCTAAAATCTGATTGGTTGTTTTAGGCAACATCTCCACTTTTTCAAACCCGCAGGTTAGTAAATCTAGCCCCTAATCTGAATCCTTTTATTCCTTTGTGCCTAGTAATGTACATGCAGCACACAGTCTGTGGGCTATGTGCCTGTCATATCTTTGCCTGCTCCCTGGCCTATTTGAGGCCATCCTGACCCTGGTCACGCTCCCTAATTACCCAATGTTGTTATGTTGTAACGTCAATCATTTCCCACCAGGCCAAGTGCAAAAATAGTGTATTATGCCTTTGCAAACATAATAGTAATGTCGAAATGTTTACTGACATTTGTTTTTTTCAGCGTGACACATATTCTCTCTTCGTTGTAAAAATCTAAATTTACATGCCTCTATATAGCTGGTGCTCCTGCTGTTTTGATCTGACTATCAAATAGCAACAAAGTCACACAGACACCCTCTAAATCCCGAAATATAGCTACAAGCAATGAAGGAAGTGGTGTCGACTAGAGATGTGAAACTTGTTGCAATTTTGACAGTTGATTAGGCCATTTAATACCTAATTGGTCACAACTTGCTTCGTGTATGACCCTAAAAAGGTTGCGGATCCCAAGCAGCAGCTGCTGTTTCTATCAGCTGTGAAACCGAACGTTCTGTAAATCTGGCTGGGCGATGACCACATATATGGGCATTGCTCTACCTTGCCAATGTCATCCTAATATTCTGCTCTAGTGCTTAGCAGCAGGGTCTCTCCATTTTAGCTACTCTACGGTTGGTGTATTAATCATACTTGCCACCCTTTTTAAATTTCTTTCCGAGAGATCACAGGCAGGGGGGTGTGGTTGGAGGGTGGGAGGGGCAAGACACGGTGAATCGCGTCATTTTGGCCCAGCCCCCTGCATCAAAATGCCGTTTTGTCGCGGGGTGGTGGGGCCAAAATGACGCGATTCACCGCGAATCGCGTCATTTTGACAGCAAGATGCCGTTTGCGGGATATTTGCCTGCTCTCCCGGGAGTCCAGGAGACCTATCCGAATTTCGGGAGTCTCCTGGACATTCCGGGAGAGGTGGCAAGTATGGTATTAATCTCCTGATGGATTTCATGTACAGTATTTATGCACCAAATCCATTGTTTAGTATTCACTGAATCATACAAAAGATCTACTGAATATTGAACTAAATTCATCCTCTAATTTGCTTATTAGAAGGAAGAGTCATTGTTTTACCTTTTATTATAATTTTATCTCCTGTAAGTGATTAATCGGTGTCCTGTGCATTAAAATTCTAAACAAAATTAATAATATCCTCAGTAAAACTTGGTCTTGAAAGTTTACGTACCTGAGACCTGGCATTCAGTCTTCTTGCTGCCTGCGCTGATCTCCGGGTTTGTACATCCTGATAAGCTTTAGAATATTACAGAACTAATGCTGGGTTTTGACAACACTGATAGTTTGATTGAGGCAGCTCAGCTACAGAAGGGAGCCCTAAAGAAGGGTCTGTAACAGGGGCGTAATTGCTGCTGTAGCTGGTAGGAGGCCTGGCAGTCAGGGTGGGTCGGGTGTTGCATGTCCTGGTTACATACGCAAACCGAGGGGAGGTTCCTAGTACCTGGAAACCCCCCTCCAAGCCTGGGACACTGTATAATTGAGGTGGCTGGACGCTGCCCACGCTTCACATGGCTCTGCTTGAGAAGGGAGAGCTGTGTGCACCTAACAGTAGTACACGTAGCATTGCCCATGTATATTATGGGGATAGGAAGAGTTGGAGAGCAGCCAAGCCCTGTCTAAAATTATAGCTACGCCCCCATGCATGCTGGTCACGCCCACTGGTGGCGTGGTGTGGAAACCCCCCTCTACAAATCCTGCGTTTGCCTCTGTGGTTGGTTGCCAATACCAGAATGGATGTGATGATGTGTGTTCTACCTGCATCACATGGATTTACCCTGGGATCCTTTATTTCCCACCACAAGCCAAAAACATACTGGAAGGTTAAATGCTGTGTGTGTGTGTGTGTCTGTGTCTGTGTGTGTCTGTGTGTGTGTGTGTGTGTGTGTGTGTGTGTGTGTCTGTGTGTGTGTGTGTGTCCGCAGTAGGGAATTAGATTGTAAGCTTCAATGGGGCAGGTAATGATGTGAATGAATAAACATGTGACTGTACAGCGCTGTATAATATATAATATTATATAAATGAATGGAAATAATAATCATATTAACGAGACAATCAGCAGAGCTACTCTCAAGCAGACTGTCAGGTCAGTTAATCTAAGCAGTTCTCTTCCATACAATACAACTAAGAATGTAATGAACTAATTTAGGATGTAGCTGAATCCTCAAAAATGGATTTGGCCAAAATCCTAATCCAAAATGTTGTTAAAAACTTACCTGTGCAAAAGAAAATGAATGTTTCTATCAAGTGTGTGAGAGTCTTACACCTGCTATTGTTATAGATTAGAAATATCTTTCATATGAGGTCATATTAAGGTTCTTATTTCTTTTCAATATAAATTTGTACTATCCAATAATTGTGGTATAGACACAAAATATAAATACTAAATATTATATGTTAGTGTGAAAATATAAATCATTACAGTGACACTATTATCAAAATGGTATAAATTAATTTTTGTTTTTAAATATAATATTTCAAAATATATTGCACATGAAGTCTCATTTATCTCTTATTATAGGAGATCCACCTTATTCAGTTTAATTTATCAAACCTTCTAAAAGGAAAAGTGGAGGTGTTGCCCATAGCAACCTATCAGATTCTAGCTGTCATTTATCTAACACATTCTAGAACATGATAGCTAGAATCTTATTGGTTGCTATGGGCAACACCTCCAATTTTCCTTTTCAGAAACTTTGATAAATCTACCCAGCCTTGTATGCAGCTTTGGTAGCCTGATCCTGCTGCACGAGTGAATAAAGAGATATTATAAATTGGGCAACGCAAGGGTTCAATGAAGTTTGTGGTTACAAATTAATAACAGAGAGAAGAAACTCTAAATTGAAATGTTATTGATGTAACATCGATAACAGACAGTGCCCCACTTAAAATAATAAAAATAATAATGCTATTGTGCGTCTCCTTCTAAGTACTGTTCTGAGAAAGTGCAGATCCCTTTTCTCTCCTGTATTTTTCTATCCGTCTGTTTTTCCCTAACGTCTATCTTGCTCTTCTGTCTTTCCTGATTTTTTCTCTTTTCCAAGATTCTGCTTTCTACATGTAAACCTGTCCAAAAATGCTATGTCCCCAAGCTTGACAAGGGAGATGTAATGAATAAGTTTGAAGCCATGCAGAAAGCCAGAGAGGAACGCAGCCAGCGGAGAAGCACGGACGAGCAACAAAGGAGGAAAGAGCAATATAATAGAGAGAGGATCTGGAACAAAAGGAAACAAGAGGTTCTCTGTCCTGCTGTTGTATAGTCGTTATTATTACATTATGCTCCGTTGTTTCCCCCATTTTGTTTACACGACAGTATTGGGGCTGTGTTACTGTAAATGAAATTGGGGCATAGTATCTGGGATATATAGAACATGTAAAGAACAAGATTTTAGTAAAACAATTGCAAGTAAAACTCAGCATGCTAGCATGTATTCAAATGAAGGCATCGCTTCGTGTAGTTGTTAAGGTTACACTTTCCCCATACCAAACCCAAGAAGAATAGGTCACTGCTTTATTTTATGGTGTAGATTAATGTAGTTTTATTTGTTTCTGTTCTCATTAAAATAACTTGGCCAACAAATTGGATGTATGAACTTTGTGTCATATACAGATTGTTTCACGTATATAGTTTGCGGCAGATCCTATTACAGTTATCTTTGTTAACTTTTCATTGTGATCTTTGTAATGCTCTAAATAGCAACAGTTGTCTATCTCCAAGAATGTTCACAGATAAGGTTGATGCAGGGGTATGATTAACTATAGGTTGGACTAGTCCTGTGAGTAATTTCACTTTATATTTGTTTCCAATTTGTTACACTTGTGTATGAACCTGCACCTAGAGACATTGATGTGTAACTCGCCTTTATGAAAAATTAAGTTCATATATACAACTTGTTTATTTTTATTCAGCCGTTATATATATATATATTTTATGCTCTTTTTTGTTGTGGAATTCTTACTGGAAATTTGACTTTCTTTGCAGGTTTTTATTCTAACATGGGTCAAATGAGGTATCCACCAAACTTTCCCCAATGATGAGAACTGTTTTGGACATAGTTTAGCTGTTTTTGTAGATGAGGTGAAAAGTGCAGTGTCTCTTCATTTTGGCAATATATAGCAGCTGTGTGGAATGAAAGAGGAAAACAGCTAAAATAGTAGCAGTATCTTGGTTCTTCAGAGATGAAGACAAAGGGCTCTGTTAATGCTGTTTATATCATTCTAAGGTCTCTCTCCCTAATTATATCAATCGTTTTCGAATCTAGTTGTTGTTCTTGAACATGTCAGATTTTAGGGGTCTCTCTTGTACAGTGCGGGTAGAAGAGTAGAAATAACTGTAACATTTGTATATGTGTTGTGTGCACATTAACCCCATATTGACTGGTGCGTTCGTGCTCTTCATAACCAGACCAAGGGCTATATTTACTAAGCTGCAGGTTTGAAAAAGTGGGGATGTTGCCTATGGCAACCAATCAGATTCTAGGGGGCGTATTCAATTGACGGCGGGATCGCCGAAAATACCGCGCTCCAAAAATATTACCGTTAATACGGTAATATCTCGCTGAATTTCAGCTCGCAGGTCCCTGAGCTGAAAAACTGTATTGCTTTCCAATGTACTTCCCCCTGATGGTATGCAACATTTACACACCTGTACAAAGCACCTGTGATCTCCATCTTTAGGATAGGCATAAGGATATATAGGGCCGGGAGTTGATAGACCAAAATTGGGGGCCGGAGAATTTATTGCATCTTTAAGGTAAAATATGTTTGGTGTGTAAAATGCATCTGTGTCACATGGGATGGGTGGACACAGTTTAGATGGGCTGGGAAAGACATTAGAACATACTTGCCTACGCTATGGAGATTTCGGAGGAGAGGTCGAAGGGACAAGTGCAGGGGGGCATGATGATGATGCAATTCAGGTCATCGCAGCCCCTCCCCGTGCTGTGAGACATTGCGATTGGCATCATCGCACAGCAGGGGGCCAGGCTTTGATAAGAAAATTGACATTGAATTGTGTCATCAAGGCTCTACCCATTTCAGAAAAAGAAGAGTGATCCAGCAGAATGGTCTACTCTGTCGGGAGTCAGGGAGGACTCTAAGAAATTCTGGAGTCTCTCGGACATTCAGGGACAATAGACAAGTAGGAGTTAGTTGAGTGGCAGGGACAATGTTTCTTACTTCCTAATCTTTATTTTTTTGTTCATTTTATGATTATATTTTTACTATTTCTTTCCATTTTATGTAACTTTTTAGCATTAACGTCCATGTCTCCCCTGACCCTCAGCAAGCTTAGATCATGTCTAACAGTGATCTAATGCTAGTTGGCTTGTTCTCCTGCCCTAATATGGCCAGTCCCCTCTTAGAGATAGTCCTGGTGACATCAATGAAATCCAGGTGCTACCGCTGTTTTCTAACAACCTACGTTTTGTGAAGTGAACGCACCTGATGTAAATATATAGCAGACAGACAGCAAGTGGCTTTCATGTACCGTTGTATGTGACCTCTTCAGGTTTCACCTGCGCAAAATTAGTGACCTTCCTGAAGAATGTATCACGTAGCTTCATCAGTCTACGCTCTAATAACCAGCACTCTGTTTAACTTTACCAGATGAAAGAATTGCTAGCATCTGACGATGAAGAGGATAATACATCTAAACAAGTGGACAAGGGATATGTCCCAAAGCTCACCGGTAAGTCAGATAAATTAATGAGAACACAGATCACTAAATGAGAGTTTGACCTTTCAGCAACATAAAGTAACTTTCAAGCGCTGAATACAAGACTTCAGCGCCCCCTTGTGGCCATTCACAAAAGTTCCTCTATAACATTATACAAGTATTATCAGTTGCAAAGAATATATATATATTTTTATTAAGCTCTGTTTATATAAAACCAACCTATTAAGCCACGATTTACAATCAGAGAATGTTTGTTCATTTGCATCAGTCCCCTCCCCAGTGGAGCTTACAATCTAATTTCCATACCACAAACAGAGACTAGGCCCAATTTAGTCTGAACCCAATTAACCTACCCGTTTGCCTTTTATATAGATAAAAGATTCAATAGATTGATATTGATGTGTATGACTCTTTATTTTTTATTATGTGTGCCACTGTTATGTATCTTGAGTAAAAAGCTTCTTTCATATAATTTCTTCCCTCTTATTATATATAGCGCTGCTTACAATATTAATAATATTATCAGTAATAAGTCAAGCCATGTTAATGAATCTTGCGACTGCTCCTGGATGCTTGGATAATAACATCCACCACCGCTCAACTCTTTCTGTTCAACGGTAATTAAAGCATACTTTTATTTTATATGACAGGAACAGTTAAGGGAAAATTTGCAGAGATGGAAAAACAAAGGCAAGATGAGGAGAGGAAGAGGATGGAAGAGGAGAGGAAGCGGCGGCTTGAGCAGGACTTAAAAGAGAAGCGGAAAATCCAGCGTGAACTGGCCAAGAAAGCGGAAGCGGTAAGTCTACCGCAGCTCAGCCCCGATACTCAGCTCCGTCAGATCAACGGACTTAGTTGAGTACAGCAATGGGTACTGAACCTTTAGTTATACCTTAATTATTCTACCCATGACTATAGTTTCTGCATATCATCTTCCATATATTGGGTTTGGCTATAAGACTTAAGTATTTTAGGTTCAACTCAAGGGGCCTGATTCATTAAGGATCTTAACTTAAGATACTTCTTATTTCAGTCTCCTGGACAAAACCATGTTACAATGCAAGGGGTGCAAATTAGTATTCTGTTTTGCACATAAGTTAAATACTGACTGTTTTTTCATGTAGCACACAAATATCAACTTTAAATATCAGTGTACAAATAAGCTATCAAGTATTTGTGTGCTACATGAAAAAATAGTCAGTATTTAACTTATGTGCAAAACAGAAAACTAATTTGCACCCCTTGCATTGTAACATGGTTTTGTCCAGGAGACTTAAATAAGAAGTATCTTAAGTTAAGATCCTTAATGAATCAGGCCCAAGATCACCATATTCAGATCATTCAGCCCTTTTCTTTACGTTTCCCTGTTAGGATTTGAACATATCAAGATTGCTACTTGTAGCCTGGGTTATGCTCAGTTTTCCCAGTGATGAACAGAGTAGTGGCTTTTAGCGGAATCTCAGGATAGAGCTTGTTACCCTGCTCCATCCTGATCTTCCGCTATAGTCCATGTAAATATTGTCACCATGGGAATCAATGTAGCCTATTGGAGGGTTTGTATTTTTATATTCAAAATGAAGAGAGCGCAGCTACATAAAACAATTGTATATCTATTCTTTTATGCGTTCACAGCTGCAAACTAGCATATACTTCTTATACCTGAAAACATGATAGATAAAATCCTTATTTCATAATAAACCCAACACCACAATCAAAGTTGCTGTGTTATTGGGTTCTTTTCCACTAACCCTATGAGCTGACACTCTACTGCTTTTCTCTTCATAGAGAATGAGAAATAGCCCCCTGGAGGTGGGCTAATTATTTCATATTTATTGCTTTTAGTCTTTTGTTCATATTTACAGATATATAATATTTATTTTTCTACCACTACTGGGTATAGTACAGCCCACAAAATAATAATACCCCATGTGAAAGAGCTTTTAGAACCTCTATCTTTAACATGTATAAGCCAAAAAAGGAAATTTCAGTTTAATTCATCTATATTTAAATCAAGCATACTCTAAATTCTGAGCCATAGGTTCAAAGGACTTCAGAACGCCCGGCTCATCCTATGGTGCTGGGTGAAGTTGAACGGACTTCCATTGTTGTGCAGTGGTAACGAGGCCTGTGTGCTCAAAGCTTTTGCAGAAACTTGTTTTAGAGACGTGAGCAGAAGACATCCTAGCATTGAGCTACAACAAAACATCTGTCTTCCATAAGGTCTATAATCTTTCCACTTCAGGAGTCTTCGGTAGGGACTGGCATTGTATAATTACCTTGTGGTATTTTGATTTATAGGTGTATAGGTGATATTTTCCCTGTTCTCCGGAGGTCTTTGGAGGTTATAAACAGTTTATTTTTGAGGCACAAAGGCAGTTGTATCTCTTTTTGATTTTGCAAGGTAAACACAGCAGAGTTTGACAATATGAAATTCTCATTTAATAGATTGAGGACATTAACTCTGGTGGAAGTGACTTGGACATGGAGGTAAAGAGCAAATCATTCAATTAAAGATCCTTCTTTTTTATATTAATTCCTGTTTAATTTGTTTTTCCTTCTGCTTCTTCTATCATCGTTTTCACTAATACTCACTTGATGATGCAGAAAGAGCTCATTTATAAGCTCAGAAGAGTATAAACCAGATAACCGATGATACACTTAAGGGGGTATTCAATTGTTGCACTGGACCGCAAAAAAACGAGCGTGTTAAAACTATTACCGTTTATACGGTAAACTTGCGCGTAAAAACCGTTAATACGGTAGTTTACTCGCTGAATTTCATCTCGCAGCTCAGGGAGCTGCAAGATGAAATTCAGCGAGTAATTACCGTATAAACGGTAATAGTTTTAACGCGCTCGTTCTTCCGGCGGCCGGCCCTTAGATTTTATTTTTGGGTTACATAGTCTGTAGTCATGGTAGCAGAGTTTCTTTTTCTTTGCTATAGTAGCTGTGGTACAATTCGATAATGAATCTGCTTTGATGTTGTAGTTTTGTAGATGACTAAAGAGCTTTTATGTGGTCTGGTCTTCATTGGAAAGCGATATAAGTTTTTAGTGTCATTAAAGGGACCATTTAATGTAGGACTTGTCACATGGTGATCAATTATTGTTGTGGACTATATTTTAGAGATATTTACGGTGATCTGTTATGTATAAAAAGAGACGAACTGGTCTGTATAAGCCAAACTTACGATCATGAAGACTTCAAACAAAAAAACGTAACTTTATAGTATTAAATTAATCTTTCCACATAGTCCTAGGTATTGTATTTCCAAACACCAACACAAAATAGTTTTGTTTGTTCCATGGTAGAAATTAACACCTATGACTTTCCAAAACATCCATTAATTTCTTACCTTCATCATTTTCTAATACTGGGTCGGACCAGGTTGGGTGTTTTTGTTTGGACCTGCAAAATAGTCTTTCATAGATGTCTTAATAGCACACAATTATTTATCAAAATATATAATTTACGAGTTCTCCAGAAGTTGCAGATCCTGTCTATGAACGACTATTCCTGTGGTTTACAAACATATCTCCATGAGGAACGTATTCCAGCAGTCAGGATTCTAGTTCTGTATTAACTCTTCCTCTATTATAAACTAACCTTCTTCCTTCTTAGAGATGGATTATGCAGTTTTAGATCCTTGGGTTTCCTTTTAGCAAAAACATTAGGAAAATTCTCAACTAACCAAGGAGAGTGTTTATTTCAAACAGGAAGGAACGGATGAAGTAGAAGTAGTTGTCACACCAGTCAAATCAGTCAGGTCTCCCGGCAAAATAAATGTAAACTTTGAAGATTTGGAGAAAGAAAGGGAAGAACAAGAAAGAAAAGTACTCGAGGAAGAGAAAAGGAAAAGATACGATGAGCACAGGAAATCATTCCGAGAATCAAAGAGGCGTTCTACGGCTATGGTAATGGTTAGATGCTGGTGTGTTTTCTGTATCGTGTCTTTTGTCCTTCTCGTAGTTATCAGATTTACTTAGAATACACAAGGTAATTATTCCCACTAGTGACATTGTGGTCGTATGTCCAGAGCACTACCAATCGAAATCGTGGAGACAGGAGTGCTCAAATAGGGTTGCACTGAAGAAATATGTCTCTGTTTTTGTGGTAGTTTACATTTGTGATTTTACCAGTTTGGAAAGATTAAACATGACCATAGTGTCATTGAACTTGTCACTCTTAGAGTAGGCAGAACTTTGTTGTTGATAACACGTAAGCATTCCAAATGTTTTTCTCAAGTTCTGAAAAGCATCTGCCCACACATCTTATTTCCTAAGGATGAGACAGAGACCCAAGACAAGAAGAGCAAAGAGCAAGTAACGCCTGGTAAACTGAAGTTGACCTTTGAAGAAATAGAGAAACAGAGGCAAGAGCAGCAGAGGAAGCTGGCAGAAGAGGAAGCTCGCAATCGGTTAGAGGAAGAGAGACGGGCCTTTGAGGAAGCGAGACAGCACGTGGTAAAAATGGGCTTTGTTCTACAGTTCGTCTGGTCTCCGTACAGTTACTTGAATAGATTAACAAATCATATACGTTCACTGACCACTTTTTAACATTATAAGTTTCTATACATGACCATACCCAAAAACATTTAGGAAGAGCAAATATCTCTAAAATACTCAGATCTATAATTCATAGTCCTTCTCTGGTCAATATCTCCATCAGTCCAGCATTGACCATTCTTGTATAGACTTAAGAAATTGCTTTTGGTTGCATAAGTTTCCTTTGAGAGGAGAGGAATGAATCGCAGAGTAAGAGAAACAGTGAATTAGTACCTAGGCTGCCAAAGTTCGCAGATTTAGAAGAGAGATGTGAAGTCCTGTAAATAGATCACTATTATAAGTTCATTAAAGCAATTGCAACTAAATGACTTAGTGTCTCAGTTAAAAAACTGAAGCAATTAGAGCTTTGTAAGTATTATGCTCCACAAATATATGTCTGATAATGTCTACAAAATTCATGTTGATTCCTTCTACAGTAGCAGTCTGTTAAATAGATATATAATATACTTAACCTCAGGCCATTTGAATTTACAGGAAATCATGTACATTTAGAAGGATAAGTGTTACAAAGTTAAAATGTACCAACCAAAACCACACAGCTCCCCATTTGCTGACCATACTCATTACTTCTTGCACAAATAAATTGCAGATATAAGTGCAGCACTGGTAGCTGAAGGGTCTGTAGACCTCATCTTCCAGACGAGCATCAATTTTATTTTCCCTGGGATTCTATAGAGCTGCGGACACCACCATAGTACATTTGCTTGTGTTCCAATATGCATAAGGAACGTATGTGCAAGAGGTTGGCCCAGAACTGTTTTATAAAGAGAAGTAATTACCATTCAGCTGCTCGGGCAGATTATTGCACTAAATAATTTCTGCTACTGTAATGGTATGTCAAGGTAAGCCATAGCATTTATTTTCATAGTAATCTGCAAAATATCACCGAGACCAATGCATTGATCTGAGTTTCTCTAACTGGAGCACCTTATGTGGGGTTGTGGGATCTCAATTTACCAAGTCCTAAATCCCCCTTGTCCTATATTCAATAATTCTGGCAATGCTCCCACTTGGTACCAGGACATGAACCTCTACTATATACAGCAAGCATGCATACAAAAGGTAACTGGGACAAACGGAGGATGGGTGCCATTTTCTATATAGATATGCAGAATAATAACGATCCCTTTGTGTGTGGAAAAATATATATCTATATATATATCTATCTATATATATATATATATATATATATATATATATATATATATATATATATATATATATATTATATATATATATATATATATATATATATATATATATATTATATATATGCAGTGTTTTGAACCAAAATTAAACAAGCTAAATTGATCTATTTGTATTGGTATCTGCTCTTAAGTTCCCCCACCACACAATCTCCAACAGATCTTTAATTCCTTCACGTTCCTCCAAAACAAATTGACAATTCTAAAAAGAAGTGAAGACATTCCTAACTTTTCAGCATGTGTTTTTCAAAGGTCGATGATGACGAAGAAGATGAGAGATGGAATGCACACAAAGAAGAATTCCGTCCGGGCAAATTGAAGTTGAGTTTTGAGGAATTAGAGAGACAGAGGAAAGAGGAGGAGAGGATGAGAGCAGAGGAGGAAGCAAGGAACAGGATAGAAGAAGAAAAAAAACTGTTTGCTGAAGCCAGGAAAAGCATGGTAGTGTAGAGTTTAGTTTACATCTCTCAAGATCTCCCGATTCTGCATTAACTTCCTTTTGCTTCCAGAAGGCATGACATTGTGATACAACTTCGGTTGGACCTTGTGGAAGCAACAGGATTCCACTGTTTTGTTTTTTGTTTGTTCAATCTAAGCAGCCGTTATACATTTTTGAAACAGTTCGTAAAATTGTCATACTTAAGGTTTTGCAAATCTCTTGTTCACATAAGTACATAAAAAATGTAATTTAATCCTTGTGCATAATACAGGTTATGTAATAGACGAGGTAATTAGATGGTTGATGTATACCCATTACCTAAACACATTGCAGGCAACCTTTTTGTGGACTGCACCAATAGTCATGAATATTATTATTATTATTATTATTATTATTATTATTATTATTATTTATTTATAAGGCACCACAAGGTTTCCGCAGCGCCGAACACAGTACAAACGATGGACAGTACAGGGAATAACAGTACAGAACAATAAACGAGTAATACCAAGACTTCAGATGCTCCAGGAAAAGCAAAAATATTGAGGTTGGAGCAGAAGAGAAGGTAGAGAGACAGGAGGGAGAAGGGCCCTGCTCATTAGAGTTTACATCCTAAAGGGAGGGCAAACAGACAATCGGCACAGAGTGAGTCAGAGGAGGGGAGCAAGCGCACCCTTTTCAAAGGAGGAGCCAGGAGATGAGAGCGAGCATGGAAAGAGGGTTAAGTGGAGGGCTGGTAAGCTTTGAGGAAGAGATGAGATTTGAGTGCCCGTTTGAAGGAGCACAAGTTAGGGGATAGACGGATGAGGGAGGTCATTCCAGTGCAAGGGGGCAGCTCGGAGAAGTCTTGAATTCTGGAGTGGGATGAGGTTATTAGAGTGGAGGAGAGGCGACGGTCATTGGCCGAGCGCAGGGACCGGGCGGGAGTGTGGATGATAAGGAGATTGGAGATATAGGGGGCAGTAGACTGGGAGAGGGCCTTGTAGGTGAGGGTAAGAAGTTTGAAAAGGATTCGATAGGAGAAGGGGAGCCAGTGAAGGGCAAGGCAGAGAGGGGAGGCAGAAGAGGAGCGGCAAGAAAGGAAGATAAGCCTGGCCGCCGCATTGAGTATAGAACGAAGGGGGGCAGGGCGAGAGCGGGGGAGGCCGGTGAGGAGAAGATTACAGTAGTCCAGCTGGGAAATGATGAGCGCGTGGATAATAGTTTTGGTTGCTTCATTAGATAGGAAGGGCCGGATGCGGGCAATGTTGCGAAGTTGAAAGCGACAGGATTGGGCAAGAGATTGAATGTGGGGGGTAAAAGAGAGGGAGGAGTCGAGGGTGACTGCATTCTATTAATTCACTACAAACGAGGGTAGATTATCCTCATGGATATGTTTGGCGTTTGTATGCTCTCCCTGCATTTGTGTGGGGTCGCTCCTGGGTTTTCCGGATTCCTCCCACACTCCAAAAACACACTGATGAGCTAACTGGCTTCTTACAAAATTACTCCTAGTGTGTGTGTCTATGTGGTCATGTGGTAGTGAGAACAGATTGTAAGCTCCACTGAGGCAGGGACTGATTTGAATGATTACATATTCTCTGTAAAGCATTGCCTAATATGTAGGCACTATATAAAAAAACGTAAATAAATAGTATTGGTCCAGCTCACAAACCGGCTGCATGCAATGAGAATAGGCACCAATATGTATGAGGGTAGGTACTCTTATGTTGTCTAGAACATTTTTGCACTAGGCATGCAGATTTCAATAGTAAAATCAGTGGGTGTGGTGCAGCTTAAAGGTGCTGACTACACCAACAACACCCCGACATCTTTGGTCCGGACGGCTGCTTCCCGACAAGGATCCACGACGACTGTTCTGTGAAGCGACTTCAGCCAATCACGATGAAGGAAGACGCCGGCGGGACTCGATGACGTCAGTGAGATAGGAGACACTGTTAACGCTGCTCTTAAGGGGGTAATGTAAGTATGCGGCTATGTACACTGTACAACTCTTTCTAAAGTACATTGTTCATAGCTGCATACTTACATTACCCCCATAAGAGCAGCGTTAACAGCCTCTCACTGACGTCATCAAGTCCCGCCGGTGTCTTCCTTCATCGTGATTGGCTGAAGTCGCTTCACAGAGCAGTCGCCATGGATCCTTGTCTGGAAGCAGCCATTCGGACTGAGGATGTCGGGGTGTAGTCGGCATGCTGACTACCAGCAATACCAGTTATAGGAGCTCACTATACAGTTAAAACAATATATTTTATTTAGCACCTACTTTTAATATTCTAATCTACAATGATCTACAATAAAGATACATTTGGCTAGTGAGTTTGGGAAGCAAGAGGGATATAGTCACTTTTTTCAGTTAGATTTGAGCCTCTTCATTGGATCCTCTGGTAACTGTAATATTGAGACCAAGCTTGGGACATGATATAGCTCAGCCTCAGAGTGACATCCAGTGTGTGGAATGCTGCTGGGCTGGGCGAGAGATATCTAGGTGGTGGGGGTATGAATGGAATGATAACACTATCTTTGGTTTTAACTGAAACTATTTTTCATAGAACTATCTTTGACATTGTGATTATTTTTAGCACAAATTTGCATTTCTTCCTTATAAGCATTTTGGGCCTGATTCCAACCTGCATGTAACTTGCGTTTAAAAAACCCACTTAGGGAATGTATTCTAAGACAATATTCATTTTCATTAGAGTCTGGGTATAAGTGCCCTCTGGCTATACGTTATTTGCCGTATGTTAACAGACAGAACAGAGTGCAGGTTATGTACATTCATATAGAGTCCCATTAGAATGCATACAAAATAAAAAAATATTTTATAAAATAAATGAACTAATTTTTAAGGGTGTTCTTAATGCGTAGTGTACATAAAATGCATTTTTATATTATGTCATACTTGCATAAAAATGTTATTTGCTAGCTAGTGGAACGCATACTTGTAGTTTTTAATACAAAGACTATGCCGTGTCAGTCATCACTACCATTCGGCACTTACACCTGCCCTATACATGGTACTTATGAGAGTTCCGCCCTTTAAGCCCCAGGCAATCGTAATTGTCATTTGCATTCAGATTTGAATTGCATACAGTTGTGCTCATTAGCATAAGTTCCGTTCCGGAACATGCGCAGAGCTAATTCATCTAAGATACGGCACACAAGGGGACTTACGCCTGAACATGAATCAGGCACTTTGTCTGCATATTTTTTCTGCCTTATTATGCAGTACATTTTTTATACAAAGTTTAAACTTGACATTGTTTCCACATTCATGAAGATATATTGACTGAGTCAAAAAATAATAAGCCATGACTAGTCTTTTCATAGTGCTATGCAGTGTCGGACTGGGGCATGAAGGGAATGCAATCGTAACAGCACATGAAATATTGGCATGGCGAGCCTTTTAGAGTGGTGTAGTCAGCTGCTGGCCCATATTATAAACTGCCACTGCAGGGCCCACAGCGAGTGGGCCCCACCACAGATTTACCCGATATAAACTGGTGAGCCAGTCCCGCACTGTGCTTATGTATATGCCAGTATGATAGGTGTTTATTACCATGTAATAACAAAAAGTCCAAAGTGCTTGCACTTGAGAAAGACTTCCAGAAGCGAGTGTTCCAGGGTACATACTACTGTGATATCAAGCTAATCAGTCATTTATCTTCTGATTAGCCCTATGATTGGCTGAAAACACTGTAGTGTGTACCCAGGCTTAAAATAAGAACCCCAGGATCCTTCACTCACAACCAGTAATAGAACAAATGCTGCCTTAGGTTATCATTTCCATTCGGCGATCTAATGCACATACTGGAGAACTGGTAAAAAATGTAAAAAGCTGATCCACATCAGCTGGTACATTTTATGCAGCGTACTCCAAAAAAGGAAATCTGTTTTAATTATTGACTGCAGATATCAGCCTCAACCTCAGCCATCAGTAACAGGAAGCTCACCATTTTCAGACCACCCAACATGACCCCCTAAACCTATTATAACATGGTATAGGCCAAATAGGTGGGAAGGTTCGTTAGAAACATTTTTCTTTCCTATTTTTTTAAAATCTCTTTATTTTCATCAACAACATGCACAACAATATGAACATAGAAATAAAAGGAAGAAAAATAATACAATCGATGGTCATTACAGAAATGGTGAACAGAACATTAGGCCTGAGCAAAAGTGGGGAGAAACATTTTTCTTTTGTAAATAAACCACTCTATTTTTTTTGTAAAAACATAAGGTTACGTACCTGCATTTTAATAACACAGTGGTATGTTATTCTTGCTACACAGGCTTCCAATGAGGATGCGGAGGACGACGATGCAGGTGGACTGGATGCAGCAAAGGAAAATAATCAACCTGGGAAACTGAAATTAAGTTTTGAAGAACTGGAAAAGCAAAGGCGAGAAGCAGAGCACAGGAGAGCCGAGGAGGAGGCCCGGAAGAGGCTGGAGGAGGAGAGGAAGCAATTTGCGGAGGCCAGGAAAAACATGGTACATTTTTACTGCTTTCATATGTAGAACTCTCATAGTTTTAAAACAGAAAATTGGGACTCTTAAGTCCAGTAAAGCAATACTTTGCTTCCTTGGGGGTCAAATACAGTAAAACGGTTTATCATATCGTTTCCAATCTTGTTAATCTGGGTGAAACAAGGGTCCACATCAGGGAAACAGAGAATTCCGAGTTACAGATTTCGGGGGGCAAAAACTATGCTTGGAACACGAGTTTATTGTCCAATTTGGCCATACACACACGCAGGCCCGGCACTCCCATTAGGCAAGGTTAGGCAGTTGCCTAGGGCGCCGGGCTCTGGAGGGCGGCACTGAAGCGGGGGACCCAGTAATAATTTAGAAATAAATGCTGGCGGTGCGATCGCCTAGGGCAGATCGGCCGCCCGTCCTCAATTATGCGGTGCTGCTACAGCGCAGCACCGCATTTTAAAATGCACCTGGCGCCTGGTTTCTGGCAGTGTCGTGACGTCACGACGCTGCCAGTGTAGAGGAGCCGATAGGAGACAGAAGAAAGAAGAAACGAAAGGCGCGCAAGAAGAGAAAGGAAGAAAAGTGAGGAAGCTAAGGTGAGTACAGGAAAGAGGAGTCTGCAGACAGAGGGGAGAGAGCGGAGGCTACAGACAG
The DNA here is from genome assembly GCF_038048845.1 of Mixophyes fleayi. Taxonomy (NCBI): domain Eukaryota; kingdom Metazoa; phylum Chordata; class Amphibia; order Anura; family Limnodynastidae; genus Mixophyes; species Mixophyes fleayi. The sequence continues at coordinate 14,528,093 of NC_134409.1, forward strand.
AGGGGAGAGAGCGGAGGCTACAGACAGAGGGGAGAGAGCGGAGGCTACAGACAGAGGGGAGAGAGCTGAGGCTACAGACAGAGGGGAGAGAGCGGAGGCTACAGACAGAGGGGAGAGAGCGAAGGCTGCAGACAGAGGGGAGAGAGCGGAGGCTACAGACAGAGGGGAGAGAGCGAAGGCTGCAGACAGAGGGGAGAGAACGGAGGCTGCAGACAGACAGAGGGGAGAGAGCGGAGTCTACAGACAGAGGGGAGAGAGTGGAGTCTGCAGACAGAGGGGAGAGAGCGGAGGCTGCAGACAGAGGGGAGAGAGCGGAGTCTACAGACAGAGGGGAGAGAGTGGAGGCTGCAGACAGAGGGGAGAGAGCGGAGGCTGCAGGTTTGAGGGCGGTGGGGGGGGGGGGGGGTAGTGCGGGCAGCAGGCTTAAGCTTTGCCTAGGGTGCCGAGCAACCTTGCACCGGCCCTGCACACACGTAAATGCTGTCATTGGTCCATTTTTAGGACATCTAACCCCATACACAGGCCGATAAGGAGTCATGTTCCAACTGTATGTACGCTCATACCTGATAATGACCCTATCGTTGACAATAGTATCGTTATTTGACGTTGAGGTCATTTTTGAGGCATACTTGCTGCAATATCCGGCAGTTGCATGATATCGGCTGTGATATTGTACCACTTATGGCCATAAAATATTGCCAGATTTAATCCCATTGCTACAGGGGCTGTTGTCTAGGCCAGAGAACAAAGATAGATAACAATGATACTGAAATAAGTGGTGACGCACACTGTTTTGTATTAATTCACAGGTTAATGGAATGTACTTTAAGTGTATTTTTTAATAGTTGTAAAACAATGCTGTGTTGATTTGTGTGTTTGCTTTTGCTCAATAATTCATTTGGCTGATCTGCATGTTAAATCGCTTTATGACCCCTCCTTCTCGATACTATGACATGCCTGTACCTATGTTAGTCCGAAAATAAACAACAGTTAGTGAGTGATGCATGACTTAAAATCTAACTTCATTTCAATCAACCTCTGACTTCTAAACTTAAAATACAACTTGGTTTATATAAAAGAACTAATAACATTCTCAAATACCTAAGTAAATGATATAATCTAACACAAAGCAGACTTCCTGTCAGTAGAAGCTGTCACTGTAAGCTGAAACAAGACTGACAACATAGAACAATAGCTCACTCACCTACTTCGTTAATGTAAATATTATGTAAACAACTGGGGTTCTGTCACTGACTGGTAAGTGTACAGATATATTTGGGAATGTTAAGAGAAGCTCTTTTTATCAGGCAATGTGTATTCTATGTTTAATTGTCCTTGAAAATATATTACATCCTATTTCTGACAAAATACAACCTTAATTTTTTATTGCTTCACCCTTAGACACAGTTGTATTACTATGCAGTTTGGTATAAGCTTTAATACATATATTTTGTTTTTTTTTGCAGCAGAACACTGATAACACAAATCATATGAATGTATAGTTATGATTGGTATAGCTATTATCAACCGTAGACCTTGCAAGCACCACGGTGTACATTTATGAAAAACTGGTGCACAGGAAACAGTTGCTATAGCCCATGGCAATCAGTCACCAGTTTGCTTTAATTTTCTCTGCTGTATTAGAAAATGAGTTCGAATGTGACTGGTTGCCATGGGTTACAGTATCTTTTTCTGGGGCATCGGTGTTGATAAATGTGTCTGCGTATCCTTACATATATTCCGTGGCTGTCTTGCGTGTTACAAAAGTGAGATGCTATTCGGGGTGTAACATTTTAGAAGTTAACAGAGGGGGATATTGTCATATAGTGAGTATATACTCAATATAGGGAGAGTCATATAGTGTGGATTTAGCTGTCAATATGGAATAGGCATACCTGCCAATACAATTATTATTACCATTTATTTATATAGCGCCACTAATTCTACAGCGCTGTACAGAGAACTCACTCACATCAGTCCCTACAGTCTAAATTCCCTAACATACACACACACACAGACACACAGACTAGGGCCAATACAGCTGCTTTTCAGATTGATAACACAGTTTACTCTTTTTCCACTTATATCCCATTTGCAATAACCTGGTCTAAATGAATTAAACTGAGTTAAAAGCATTCTTTCAAAAGCAATTAAGGATGTCGGGTTGGAGAGAGTCAGCAAACCATAACGACTGATATGGGGCCGATACAATTAGCCGCGAGGTTCTGCAGTATGTTTCTGCAGACATTACCTGTTCTGTACTCGCGCCGCTATGAGTTGTGAGCAAACTTGAGAGAGGACTATTACCTCCAACACTGTGCCGTAACATAGTAACCTAATTGCATTGACCCCGGTGTTACCAGTGATCTGCTTTTGAAATCATTGAAAGATGTGATTTGATTTTTTTTTTCCAAGATGGAACAATTTTATGTTTTATTGTCCAAACTTCCAATTTCCAAATTGTTTTTAAGAATCCAGAGCAAGATATTATTCATCAGGATATGGAGTGTTCTGAGCTGGACAGTTGTGACGCATGCAAAGTAAGATATGTTACCCCAGGTGCACTGTCTAACATTTAATCTTTAGTTTGCATATTATTTTATTAACAAGGAAATGAGAAATTAACAAATTACGTTCAACCTTTGAGGGTCGTTTACAACAGAACGGTTCAATCCAACTGCACTACTTATCTTGTGCCAAAGCCCCCCAATTCTGCACCCAGTGTAAGACTCAGCGTGGTTTCAATGCTCATACAATAGGCAATTTACTCCGATATTGTAAATTTCCCTTAAACATGACATAAAGTTGGATTAAATCACGGCCTACTTCTTTATTTGGCTCTATTATATAAATTACCTGTTAGGATAGGCCACTGAAGTCATGTGATCACTCAGAGCCAATATACTGAGAGCTGGCAGCTTGATGATGTCACAGAATGATTCTCAGGAGCAGTGAGCATGCTCCCTCCAGTGCATGGGAGGTTGCCCCTCTCATTAATCCTTAATATTCATAGCGGCCCAGAAGATGATTGGATAAAGGAAAACATGATATAGCTGCAAATACACAGTATATGTAATCTGGTTATGTGTTGTCTGTTCAGAAATGTGTGTAAGCTTCATATGTCATCAAGTATTAATAAGAGGTGAGCTTTTGCTAACATATGGCACTTTATCTAATTTTAGATTAAAATATGAAAATTGCTTTTTGTTCTTATGTAGATGGCTGAATACAGGAGTAACGCTTCCTTGCTCAGCTCAGTTTGCTTATGTCTTTTTCTGATAATCTCACACAGATTTTAAAACAGGATATTGACACATGTCCAAATTTTATTTCCAAAGCATTAAAAATGGCACATTCCTAAATAGTGATGCTTTTATTGCATACTTGCCCATACTTTGCATGATTTATCCATAATATTGATATATTATTTAGCACGCTGGTTCCTACCCATTGCATGGTTCGTATATATATGTTATGTGTCTGTTCTTATATATCGGGTATGAAGCACCCAAACGTAGAAAAGTTATCAGGACAGTAGGATATGGTTTGATCTAGGCAAGAAAAAAGCAACATTTCTTATAATGTGAATATAAAAATGTTGCACCTGTATTTTATTATTTTTACACCATTGACTTAAGTAAAACATCTGCATTTGCTCCTGCATTAAGCACCCAAAGGGGCGTTATGTACTGTTTTGGCATTATTTGACAATAGAAAGCTCTCAACTATACAAGTGACACAAAAATGTACTAAAAATGTCTAAAATAATACTAAAAAATCATAATGAAAAGATGTGCTTAGTTCCTGAACAAATTAACACATTTTATGGATTATAATAGATTCAAGTTTATAGTCTTAAAATTCTATCTGTGATTTTCAAACTCATGTTATTATATGTGTGTCCATCTTATTAAACCATTAAAAAATTATCAGTTCATTACTTAAGAATAAAAATAAACCATTCTTCAAAAAATAGCAACATGAATCTTTAAGTACAATTAAAAGAATCTAAATATATATATAGACATTCACTGTACCTGGTATAGAGTATTGTATTATTTATGCAATTTAGCGCTCTAGGAAACCAATGTTACTTTAGTAACTAAATGTCACTTAATTTACAATATAATTCATCCCCCACACAACATCACCATGCTAAAATATTCATAGAAGTCATAGCTCTTAAAAAAAAAGAGATTTTTAATTTGATATGTCACAGAATAACTGCGACATAGTAGAAATTTTTTACATTTGACTTGTTCATAGATCTAACGCTAGTGTTTGGACCATGACTATTCTCACATAAAAATACATCATTATGAAACTATATTTTAATGTCAGAGCTCTTTAAAAATTTAACAGACAATACAAAGAAGCCCAGTCCTACACCTGCCACTCAAAGCCCAAATGCAAATGCCTTAAATTGAACGGATTCATTTGATAGTGGCTAAATCTGCAACATTGTTACTACAATGACTTTTACTCTGGATTTCTTGTGAATAGAAAGGAAAATGTCAAAAGTTATATTTAGACTGACTTTTTATGACAATTTTACCTTGATAATGAAAGGATACAAGATATTTAAACTGCATGTAAAACATCAGAATAACAGACATTAAGTCATTGATGACGTTGTAATCAGGTCTTTTGAATTATCAAAACTGTGAACGCTCTGTTACTATTGTGCAAACATATTTTTTTTTTATATTGTTTCAATTATATGTATGTGAAAAGACCTTGTATACGAACCTTGTGAAAAATAAAAAGTTTATAAAAGTAATTTACAGAAGTGCATAGGCTCAATGCATATGTTGTTTTGTGAGATCCTATACTTAATTTTGCAGAGGCGCACGTTTTTATGGGGAAGCACATGGATTTGCTAAACGGTATCGCAACATCTGCAGGGAAGCAAAACTTTGCCTCTTCTGATGGCAGGAGCTGGATAAATTGGGGAACATTCTTTTCAGGGAGCATTAAGGCAACTACTTTTTTACCAACATGCAAACACAAGTTGTTGTTTTTTTGTGCAGGAAAAAAATCATTTAAATAATCGCAAATGGCCTTGACTTTTGCAGACAATGCGTCCAGGCGTCCCCTTTACAGGAAAAACACTTTTCAAGGAACTTTTTGACCAATGTAATTAAAACATTTTGACACAGAGACAGCCCTGATGTCCCCTCATTATCATAATTATTTAAGCCACAAAAGGATGATCCTAAAGTGGTAGTAGATTGAAGGTATTAGTGACATTTCATGCTTCCGACCACCAATACTGCCACAGTAAGCAAAGGTTGTCTTTTTGGGCGGCAGTCCCAAGCACCAGGATGTAGGTGTGGTCCTATGAATGCACTAAGCAGACAATTGGGTGCATTATGTTCTGCCCGTTTGCACTTTTGTAAATGACTTTTATGAACTACACGATTACTTTTGTGTGTGTGACAGCCAGAATAAAGCTTAATCCCCCCTCCAATCAGGAACCAGATGAAGAAGGCCTGCCGCTCAGCAAAACCACTTCTCAAGAGTCTCTTGCACCAGGCAAACTGGAAATTAATTTTGAGGAGCTTCTCAAACAGAAAATGGACGGAGAGAAAAGATTAAAAGAGGAGGAAAGGAAACAGAAGCTGGAACTTGAAAAACAGGAGTTTGCTCAGTTACGACAGGAAATGGGCGAGGTATAAAATTTACTAACCAATATAGTCTCGACATGGACAATCTTTCTGTACAGCAACTACTAAGCAGTTTAATTTAATGGAATAAGTTGGTCCAATATGCAGAGAACTTTTGTAACATTAAATATAAATATTTAAAAATTCAGACATTTAGGCACTTAAATGTTTTTTTGAAGTGTTCTTTCATAGGGCTAAAGACAGGAAGTTTGGTGTGCACATAAAAAAAACCTCCACCATATCTAAGCCATACTCATACTTTTCTACTCTCCCAGAATATCTCAATTCTGGGGAGTCATCCCGAATGAAGTGGCCACCCTCACTGGTACCGCTTCTCTTCCTTGTGAAGTGTGGCACATTGGCGAGTCAATTTGCGTCTTCGGGCGCTAAGTGGCGATGCGACTCACGTCATCACACACCGGTGGGCCCACGCTGCATGATGAGGCAAATCTCACTATTGCTCACCGGGTGACAGGGCCACGATGACACAAAATGCGTCACCAAGGCCCCCACACTTGCCCTTTAAACCTCCCCCTTGGGAATGATGTTTGCTCTATTTTCACGTGCTGACCATCTTAACTGTACAATGTAATGATAGAAAATGTGTGATAAAACAGGTTGGAGAAATAGATAATGGCGGTACATCCCAAGAGCTTTATAAAGGTACAAAGCAAAAAAGTGAAAATAGATGGTGTATGTGGTAAGTTCAAGACTTTTCCCACAATAAATTCAACAGATGGCTATAACAGTAACCCTGAACCCATGTTTTTGCTACATTTTCCCATTGTATATTAATGGATGAATGTCTAAAAATATTCGTTCTATTGACTTAAACTCCCCTCATCTGAATCAGAGAATCAGCTCACTAGTATTCATGCTCATTTACCTCGCTGGGACAATGCAGGAGAGAGGAGCCTACTGCAAGTTGTCCATAGGCTTAAATATCAGCTTCCGTAGAGCTCTAATGACGTCCTATGGACGGACTGAGAGCCACAGATTAGAAATGTCTGTTATTTGGGCAACAGGGGAGCCTGATCTTCTACAGATATTTACCTTTGCATTGCCCACCACAAAGCTAAAGTGACAAAACCATTCTTGTTAAAGTTGCCTCCTCCAGCTGGTCTGCATGAATCCCTCCTGCGTTAAGGAGGGGCTGCCCTAAAACACAAGGATGGTCATTCGTATTATAAGCAATAATGCACCACTTACTGTAAGTTATTATGGATAGAAGTCACCTTGGCTCATGGTCTATGTAACATCAGTCTGTAGCCTTTTATGGTCACAGAAATTGTAATGAAGCAATACTGTATCCTTTAAATAAGATATACACCACTGTTCTCCCCAGAAAATGTTGCCAGCTGGGTGGCATTAAGAAATAGCCGGGTGGGAGGGCAGTGTAATAATATTGGAAAATGTTGGAGGTTATTGCCCACACCTGCCAGGACTGGTTAGACTGGTGGTCAGTGGTCTAACACACACTGCTGGCTGTAGTGCTCACATAGTGCCTGTTCTAATAGGAGAAACATTGATTTATTCTACTATAATAGAACTCTAGTGGACTCCAAGAGCCGGGTGGCAAGTAAAAACAGCCAGGTGGAGCACCTAGTATATAGGTGCAGTGGGGAGAACACTGTACACTGAATCCTCCTACTGCAGCCAGAAGTATCTAAAATTGACAGCTTAAAAAAAAATAAAAAAATCACATATACAAAAATAATATCCCCATTATCCAATTACAAAATTGGGAGTGGTTTACTAGATATTATTAAGCCAGCAATTAAAACTGATTAACCTGGACATCGCATCCCCTCATTTAGCATTTCTTACACTTGATAACACTTTCTAACGTTTCCTCTTTTTTAAACAGGAAGAAATAAATGAAAGCTACGAGGTTTTAAGTAGAGAGTACGAAGAACTTATCAAGTTAAAAAGGACTGGCTCCATTCAAGCCAAAAACTTGAAAAGTAAATTTGAGAAGATTGGAAAACTGTCTGAAGAGGAAGTACAGAAGAAGGTTGAAGAGGAGAGGTTAAGGAGAAAAGTCATGGACGAGGAACTGAAAGAAAGGGAAGCTGAACATTTTCACGAGGTCAGATGTCTCATAAGGAACGACTGATAAAACAGTGGCTTAGCATATAGTGCAGTGGGAGCAAACGCCATCTAAAAATGTTCATTTTAGGTGGAGTTAGACGAGATCAATAAATCATGCTAACCTGCTCTGTCCCGACCCTGCTCAGCCCACCAGACTAAGGGAAATTTTGTTATTTAAAATTGATTTTGCTTAAATCCACCCACAACTAAATATTTTGCAAAAGTATTTTCAAGTGATAGAATTCAGGATTAAACTATTGAATAGATTATTTTGGTACTGGAGCCACAACCAGTTAAAGATAGGTAAAGTGTACCTATTGGCTGCACTCCACGGAGACAGGCAATTTGTGGGCGGAGTCATTATTCACGATAATGCAGTGTATCAATTCACTAAAGCTGACCACACACTGTACTACTGTGCAGCTGGAGCAGTTATCATACAGCATGTGTAGCTTTAATACTAGATAATAATCTCATCAAAACTAATAGGATCATGACCGGCATGTTGAAAAATGCAATGATGGTCACTATCTGTCTACGTGTACGGTTATCTTCCGCCCATTCCAATATCCTGCAGTTCAGCCGGAAGCATTCTTTCTACCCAGCTCCAATGCCAAATGGACAAAACTGATCTTATTCGGCCACCTATTTGTGAACGTCATTCCTGTGGCTCAACTTTTTAATCAATGTACAATTGACCTGTCTGTGGCCACCTTAAGAATTAATTACTGCATTCTCATTTTCATTTGTGCACAAAATAGCTGCCACCCACTATATGGAGTCAATGGGTAAACTTTTTAGCGATTCAATAACATTGATATATTTTTTAAAAAACTTGATAAATTAAACAGGTATAATTGTATGATCTTCAAGGAACAGTTTTGCTTTGAACTGACCTAATGCGCTAACGATGTACAATGTTACAGGACGAGGAGGTTGACGTGAGACCAGCAGTAAAGAGCCATGCCCCATTCTCACATAAGGTCAACATGAAGGCTCGATTCGAACAGATGGCAAAAGCCCGGGAAGAGGAAGAACAGAGAAGAATCGAAGAGCAAAAACTCCAGAGAATGCAATTTGAGCAGAAGGAAATTGATGCTGCGTTACAAAAGGTACCATGCTTCCAACAGAAACATTAACACATATTTAGGTAAACTGGTCCCGACTGATTCACATTTTTCTGACTTATGATCATCATCATCACCACCATTTATTTATATAGCGCCACTAATTCCGCATCGCTGTAGAGAACTCACTCACATCAGTTCCTGCCCCTTTGGGGCTTACAGTCTAAATTCCCTAACATACACACACACAGACACAGACAGAGACAAACACAGACTAGGGTCAATTTGTTAGCAGCCAATTATCCTACTAGTATGTTTTTGGAGTGTGGGAGGAAACCGGAGCACCTGGAGGAAACCCACGAAAACACGGGGAGAACATACAAACTACTCACAGATAAGGCCATTGTCGGGAATTGGACTCATGACCCCAGTGCTGTGAGGCAGAAGTGCTGCCCCCACTTGTAAATCATATAAGCCATTATTTGTATGTCTTCTCTGTCCTTTGCGGTTTATTTGCAGTAGCTTTCTGGCACTAAATGAATGTCTTAGTCGGTGTACCTTCAGGAAAAGATGCCTTTATGCACTTTGATTCAGAGCAGTACAATCTGCTTGCCTCAGTTTCACAGGATCCTCACATCACTTGTCTAAATCACTATCTAAACTTTGCAGGGGTGGGCAAACCTGTCCTCAAGGGCCATATCCAGTTCATGTTTTTAGGATTTCTTTAATCATGTACAGCTGAGTTAATCTATTTGGCTGGGTCAGTAATTACCCCACCTGTTTCTACAGACAGAAATCCTAAAAACATGAACTGGATATGGCCCTTGAGGACAGGTTTGCCCACCCTTGAGATTCTAAAGGTACTCATACTGGCTGTAATTGTTTTGAGCAAATAGGCTACTTGTGACAAAATTGGCCACAAATTGCAGCGCGCATATGAAAAATATCTATCAGAAGTCAGTCCGAACAGAGTGTGAATGCAATCTGACTGTAACCCCATATCAAGTGCTGAACAGCTGGATTTTACAGATATGTCCTGAAAAACTCTGTGGTGCTGTGTGCACTCTGACGGGCTACAGGTTGACCTGACAATGACGACTCTCTCAAAATCGAGTACAGACAAACAGGAGATATTGAAGGTGCAGTACTGTATACATCCCCATCAGACAACTTGTGGATGTATAACTGCTGCACAAATCCCAGCACACTCGGCCAACTGGAACTTGCCGTTCCACAATAAAAGGAGCGCTACATGTTGGCTTTGTTGTCCAGGACATGTTTTTGTTAATGAAATGTTTTTATGTAATGCTGGCCACATACTCTGCAATATCACTAGTGATATTGGGCTACTGGCATATGTAGTATTTGTTGTTCATATTCAGATGCCACACAGATGTATTCAAACTAAAATATGAAGACCTGGGCATTCCAGAACTGAACAGACCGCTATTCCACCGGCAGAAGCCAAAGCCAGGATGGGTACAAGATTTAGAGAGGCAGATTTAGGTCACAACCATGCAATCCTAATGGGGTGCAGTATTAGGAATCAGATTAGAGGGGCTCCCATAAGAGCGCTACAGGATCATCAACCCACTAAGCTGTATTCCAACTGAACAGAGAGAGGGTATTGCAATCTGTGTTAGAACTGGAACCACAGTACTGAATTAACCCACACTTACGATAATATAAACCTCCAAAAGAGGATAAGAGTGGAAGGAAACTGTCATGGCTAACGGCTATTGACATAAGCTTGTAGAACAGGTGGTAGAGGTCTTCGCCTTTAGCAGCCGCCTTTCCCGTAGAGCTTGTTCCGCTCACAGGTACTCAGATGCCCCAGGTCTTATGCTCTGCGTAGTACAAGCTTATGGATATAATCATAGAGCGGGCAAAGGGATGACGGCAGGAGGCAAATGAAGGCAGAAACAGGCCCAGGACATAGGGCACAAGCAGGCAGCGAGGTGAGGTCCAAGCAAAGGGTCCGGTCCGGCAGAAAGACAGGATATCAAAGTCACAGGCAGAAGTCTGGGTCACAAGCAAAGAATCACGGTCTACTAAACAAGCCAAAGGTCATACCCCAGGAGTACAGGAGCAGGTCAGCAGTCAGGGAACTGAACCCTATAACCAGCAGGGAGGCTATAATACACCTGCCAGGACACGTCAGGGACTGAGAAGGCGGCCGGGTTGAGTGACGTCTCGTCATGATGGCGGCTGGGACGAGCAGTAAGCACAAGCGAGCCGTGGCGTCTAGTAAAGCCGCGGCTCGTAACAGTACCCCTCCTGCAGCAGAGCGCCAGCCTTGCTTTAGTGATCTAAGGTGGGACTCGGCCGAAGCCACTTGATCTGGGTCATCATACAGGAGATCTAAGGCATTGCAGAATGTATCCACTGATCTTAATGAGGGACTATTAGAAGGCAAGCTGAAAGCCTAGGACTGAGGGTCACACTGAAGAAGCAAAGTGACTATTCCTACTCTCTGTCGCTCGGAGGGAGGCCATAGCCGAAAAAGTTTGCAGCTCTCCTTAAAGTTGCGGAACAGGTTTCTGTCCCCAGAAAAACGGTCTGGAAAATTCAACTTGTGACATGTGAGGTTCTGGCGGCAACTTCTTGTGCAAATAAACGATTCGACAGACCTTGGACCATCTGGAGTAAGGTTTGAATCTGACCAGTCAGTACCTGAGCTGGAGAAGGATTTGTCCCGCTTTCACCCATGGAAGAGAGTTCTTCCAGATTCTTCACTGGCCGGTTAATGTCACGGCTGTTGACATAAGCTTGCTGAACAGGTGATGGAGGTCTTTACCTTTAGCAGCTGCCTTTCCCGTAGAGCTTGTTGCGTTCACAGGTACTCAGATGCCCCCAGGTCTTATGCTCAGCGTAGTACAAGCTTATGGATATAATCGTAGCACGGGCAAGGAGGTGACGGCAGGAGGTAAACAAAGTCAGAGACAGGCCGAGGTCATAGGGCACAAGCAGGTAGCGAGGTGAGGTACAGGCAAAGGGTTAGGTCCGTGTCACAAGTAGAAGTCGGGGTCACCAGCAAAGAATCACAGTCCAAAAATCAAGCCAAAGGTCATACACAGAAGGGTCTATCCAGTAGTACAGGAGCAGGTCAGCAGCTAGCGAACTGAACGCTAAAACCGTCAGGGAGGCTAAGCCCTCCCAGTCTTAAATACTTATAGTGGCCAATCAGGGGCAAGTTCCACATACTAGATAATAGGACCCAGCTGCCATAAGGAAAAAACTGCGTATGCACTCGAGTAACAGCTTGCCAGGTCGCGGAGTTTAATAAAAAAATAATTATAATACACGTGCCCGTCTGTATGTACATGCCAGGGCGCGTCAACAACTGAGAAGGCACCCCGACCGGGGCCCTGGCCGGGCTGAGGCTAAAGTGATGTCCTGGTTGTCATGATGAGGGCCAGTAAGCACAAGCAAGCTGCGGCGGCTCGTAACAGAAACCAACTGTTTTTTCTTCTTTCAAACGTGTATTGCTTAGCAGGTGAAACCCCAGGGTACCCTGTATGTGTAACGCTTGTCTCATCGCTCACACTAGGTAAATCGATACCAGCATTCTCCTAAGGCGGAACCTTAACCAAGGCCTTCTGCTGACTTAGGCAGTCCGTGGGCCTGGAGAGATCACTACTGAGACAGGAAGCCCTTGTTGAAGAATCCTCTGGAGTGAGCCTTTTTCCATTGAGGATGTAGTAAGGTTGGACCGCGTGCTAACCATACCAAACCAGCAAAAAAATAAGGACCATTGCCCCTGCCCACAGCGGCCCTGCCAAGGCAAAAACAAGTATGCACAGCGAACAGGCCTCAATATGGCATGTTAAACCTAACCGTTAAGTGTCTGAGGTAATTTAGGTATAAGGATACACTGGTGGCAACCCACCAGCCATAGCCCTGACAGATAGAAGGAATAAACAGAAGAGGCAGCTGCAGGACACAATCAGACAAAAATAAAACCACCCTAGAATCTGTTACTTTCCTGGAAATGGGAATATATAGAGAGGGATATAGCAGGCCTCTGAACCTGTCAGATCTGGGGGTTTCCCCAAATACAAGAAGCCCACCGAAGAGGGTCAGTGCCACATGAGACTGTCAGCATCTCTAAGGGCGCAGCAGTGAAACCAGCCTCTAACGAAGACTGATGCTCCCTGTAAAAAGCACCTAGCGGCAGCTGCGCAATGGCAACAAATCCCCAACTCCTGAACCAGAGACACTGCAGCGACTTTTGCAGCTTAGAAACAGGATATACAATGAAAGGGAGGCTGCAGACACAACCACACAAACCAATCCAAATGCCACCCTTCAATCTATCTTTGTCTTGGAGTGAAAGGCATTGAGGATTAACAGGGGAGACAGGTGTCTTTATTCTGGCAGGCTTTCCTTACAAGTGCGACAAGGAGGTGGTGCTGGGTTGTCTGAGGATAGCACCTCCCCAGGGTTCAGCACGAACATGGCCATTGTTTCTTGGACAGATTTCACTCACCCTTTGTTCAAAGTGGGGGCTACGCCCAGGGACAAAATCCCCCACCCCTAATCAGAGCCATTGCAGAGTGCAGGCTTTGTTCTGTTTCTTAGTTGCCATCTTCAGCCTAGAGAAAATTAACTGACCTGAAGCCGCTCATCAGGCACCTGACGACAGACTCGAGGTGGCCCCACACCGAATGTCAGCAGGATGTACTTTATGTACTTCCTTAAACTGATGCCAATATGCAGCAGCCACAAAGGATTTAAACAGCTTGCAGATTATCTCCAGTTCTCTATATACCTATTCCAATGTCTCATTACAAACAAAATTGGTCTTCTATTCTTGACCTACCAGGCAGGAGGAACAGGCCACATACCTGTGACTCACCACCTGTGGTGCAATTTCAGCTCTAAGCACTATAAAATGCAGCATTGTTAGAGAACACATAGCTCCCTACCTGTTGTGGATCATGTTGAGACCTATAGTTCTATAGCTTAACTGTGATCAGCACAGCAATCTTACACCACTCCTTCCCACACCAATGGTGCTGCATTTAAAGGGTTCCTGTTCTATTACATGAGGCTGTTATGTAACATGTTCAGGATTTATAGTGTGCACAATTTGATGATTTACACACATTTTACTTACCTGATTGTAAAGGGCAAATGAGGGTGTTGTTGGTTTAAAGTCTAAAAAGGTTCAGGGAACATCCCGATATATAGTTAATTAGAAATAACACAAAGATCCAAATAATAAGGAGCACTAAATATAGTTAAAACTATTTCAATGTAGTTAAAAACAATTAAGGAGAGTAAGATCCATGCTGTGAGAAGCCAGCAGTTAGGGATAGCAGCTGATCTAAGCACAGGGGAAATATCCAACTGTGGGGCCTTTTACTATCATGTAGCCAATGCTGCTTTTATTCCCAAAATTTTTTTAAATGTATACACATTTACATTTGATGGCATTAAGTTTGGTAATGTATTTACTTTGCAAACATTTGGCTGTAATCCATGTTCTTGAACCAGACGCTAGAACTATCCACAACACGGTGATTATAGTTATATGATGGCACAGCACTGTTGGGAGATTCTTGCTGTGTTAGTCATTACCAAAAGTGCTGTAATCTATCAAAATGGGTATTACACAGAAAATTTGAGTGCACCACCTTGTGTGGTTATGTCCATAGGCTAGAGTTGGCCATTCTTACCATAGTACAACTTATTAAACCATAGTCACTAATCTCTAGCTGACTTCAGGTATCTGGCTTTTACATGATGTACTTGGCTCAATATATGAATACATAAGTACGCTCATTGGGCAGTTAAGTATTTGTCTTCACTGGTTTGTGAAAGAGGGGGATATGAATGTATTTCCATAGATTTAAAAAAAATCTGCATATTTTTACAGAAGAGAGATGAAGAGGAGGAGGATGACGCAAGTGTCAATGGCTCACAATATGAAGATGAGGAGCTTGCACGCTCTGGGGCCCCTTGGTTTAAGAAACCTTTAAAGAACATGTCTGTAGTAGATGGGGAACCAGTAAGGTTTACAGTTAAGATATCTGGAGAGCCAAAGCCTGAAGTTACATGGTGGTTTGAAGGGGAGATGCTGCAGGACTCTGAGGACTATCAGTATATCGAAAGAGGAGAAACATATTGTCTTTACTTACCGGAGACCTTCCCAGAAGATGAGGGAGAATATATGTGTAAAGTAGTAAACAGCAGGGGCACTGCTGCCAGCAGCTGTATCCTCAGCATTGAAAGTAAGAGTTAGTGCTATAGGAATTCCTTGCATGAGTGCTAACACACATGACATACTCTTACTCTGCTCTCTTTTCTTGCTCTAGCTGATGACTATTAACATCCTGCTTTTACTGGAGACTTCCTTCTGACTCACTGCAACTGACCTTCCTTCTGTGGGCCAAGAGACAAGAAGCTCTGCTGCTTTAATCTGGCATTCCTGTAGTACTGGCCTTGCATGCATTGCTGCAGTTGAGAATAGATGCTGAACGGAGATTCAAGGGCTGTACAGGAAATCATGCACATTGAAAGACAGCAGAATTTTATAGTGTATTAAACTGCCTTTGTATGTCACCATCTTGTTTTTTCTATTATAAATATTTTGAGTAGGAATTTGTGCTGCATTCTCATTCAAATCTGACTTGAGTATAATTGGATAACTCCCTTTCCTAATAAACAGTTTGCTTATCCTTTGTCTTTAACCGCAAGTTTTTTTGACATTAAAAACCTCTATACACAGAACTTACAGAATCATTTTTCATCAATCAGCTAAATCATTCATTTACCACAAAAACACACAAGAACCGAGTCAACACCAGATGATTAATATTTATTCATGTTTATTATGTACAACCATTGATAAACATAGCAGAAGTGAAAAAAGTACATGTCAGTGATGCATGTGTATTGTAAAATAGCCTTTATTTCAATATTAATTTTATACTCTTTAGATCTTGCAGGTCTAACTTTAAGATAAGTTTAGAGCTCTAAATACAAGCAAATAATTCAAAGTAGTTACTCTGTTTGCTAGACATTCAAGTCTTATATAAAAACTATCATGTTACTCAGACCTGGACTTGACACAGACCAATGACTTTCATGTTTGTTACTTATTTCAATTCTTAAAAATAGCCAAATACAAAAAGTTGAAAAGTAGCTTCGTTTAGAAGGTTTATCCCCAAACCACAACCCCACTACACCCCCCCCCCCCACACACACAAAATGACCACGAAAAACGGCAGTCTGCCATATCAATATGAGCAGTCGCCAGAGGATCTCTTCTACTCAAGCACTGGCACTGAATCATTATAAAAGTACACCAACCATCTACATTGTGCTACAATGATCATGGGTGGCACAGCTTTAGACTAATGACCTAGAGGACAACTAGTGAAGCACAACAGCATTTTGGTGTGTTGTATTCTGAGAAGGGTATCTCATTATGATTAAAGTAGAACGGTTTATTTTTCTTAATGGGAGGGAGGATGACAAAATATTTAGAATATATATTTTCCAGGTAGAGATCTCCCATCCCCACATTATTGTTCTTCCAGAAAATAAGCAGCAGACCAGTTGTGGCATCCAACATATAGTATTTATTTAAAAGCACAAATCCTTAGACAATTGTGTGTCTACTACATACAGATTAAAGCATTCAATTTACCTCAAATCCATACGTCTGCTGACTAGGATACTGGCCTTAAAACAAGATACTGGGGCCAATCTTCTTTATACACGGACCAGTATCTTCCGCAGGGAACATTTCACGTTAGACAGAAATGCATTTCATGCGTATGACATGTTTATGTGACAGCACATTTGTCAATAGTTAAAATACCCTCAGAATGGAGATTTGAGCTATTAATAATTAGCAAGTCACAGCACAACTAAATACGTTACCGGGTTAGTAAATTACGACAGCAAAAAAACAAAAACACTACATATACTACAATAGGAGAGTCTTATCAATGAGCATATTGGTGAAATTTAGAAAATTACATTAAAAAGTGCAAGTATGGCATTTTAAACTTTTTTTCAACATATTACATACTTCCAGAACTAAATTGGATTAAACAAGTTAGAGAAAGTACACAGTTACTGTTTTTCTCTCAAACGCACATTTAAAAAGCTTCTGCAACACCAGTTCTGCATTTAAAAAGATTAACAGAAGCGCAGTGAGTTTAGTCCCAACTGCCAAGCATTGCTCCATGAATATGCTTTACATTGCAAATGCTTAGTTTTAGTATACACTACCTAGAAAAATGTTAAGTCAGCAATTGTTTGATTATATAAGAATATCATTTAATTCAATGTGTATGACGGGTGATGGCAGAATCTTGTGTTGGCCTATGACAAAGGCTCTTTGGGGGGGGAGCACAAACCTAATGCTCATCTTTTCTTCTACAAAAAAAAATCTATCACTAACCAGCACAAATATCAGAAGTAAAAGTTAAATACACAAATTTAGATAAGTTGTTTACTTTTGTAAGACTGGTGGTCAGAGGACATAATGGCTTATTTTGGGCACGACATGGCCCACAAGACAATCCACATGGAAATAATTTGGCTTACCCAATTCAAAAATTGTGTAGCCAAGTTAGAAGAAAATAAAACCAAAATAAAAGTACTTGTCCACATTCACCTCACCAGTTTAATCTGTACCAAATACAACCCCCCTCCCCCATGCCAGTTCTGCCCACTTCACCAGCAATCCTACAAATGTTAGGAACTGAACAGCAAGAACTGCAGAATGCATAAAATTGGGCCAGTGATAGCAAATACAAAAACAAAGATATAAAGTCAAATCTCACTCTCCTAACACTAGTGCCAGACCTAGATTTAATGGAGTAAATGACACATTGAAAATGCTACTATAAGCTTTGCTTTGACATTAAAAAGGTATATCAGAATATACTGCATTATTCACATGCACCATTAGCATTACGGACCAACCATAAAGCAGGTTGATTGCAAATTAATGTTTTCGAACAACTGAAGGAGAAAACCAATTCATTTGAGGCAGCAAAATAATTACGTCTGAAATTTCTAGGTACAAACAATCTTCATCTCAATATATGAATTCTACAAATGCTTTGCACATAAACTTTGCATTAATAATCTACACAATGTGCTATATATTCTTTGTAGCATTTCACGCATAAGGAAATTCTAATACTGTTTAATAGCAAGTAATGAAAGTCTCCTTTGACATATCAGCATTCATATATAGGTTATAGGATTTATAAAAACACACAAAAGTGAAACAAAGAAACAAAAGCAGTCAACAGTCTACTCTACTAGTCTGAACAGTGCTCTACAGAAAATACAGTTACAGTCCTAAATCCAATTTCAACAAAATACAACACGTCAAAAATAAAATCAGGCTCATTTTCGGTATATAGAACTAGGAACATAAATGGCAGAAGTATGAACACTACTGTATGACAGTAATATTTTAGAGGGCAATCATTTTTAAAAAAATAAATCATCAATAGTGATCAAAGAGACAGTCTGCACTATTATGCATTATTACAGTGTTACCTTCTACATGAGCCCTTCTACGTCCATGCTCATCGGCTCACCAATGGCATACACAGAAAGGATTCCTCCTTAGGGGTGGGAACTACCTCAGGACCTGATTATAAGAGCTATCATTTGCAGCATCTTCAGCACTGTGTGTGAAAATGAAGGCAGGATTTTGAAACTTTCTTTTAAAAATGTACAATATAAGCAGGACTTTAGCGATAGAATCAGTACATTTTTGTTTCAGAATATGTAAGTGGGGGAAAAAAAATGATCTTTAAAAGACAACAAGATCATACTCTGCTCAATGCAATACAGTCAGCAATTCGCATAGAAAACCTTGACAGAATATATCAGATTGTATTGTTAATAGCTGGAGAACTGTAGAGAAACACGGGCATAGCCAAGTCCCTCGTCAACAAAAAACTACTTGTTGCAAAGAATAAAATAAACCTTTTGATAAACACCTCCCTAATAAACAGCATATGCAGTCCAATGACATTTGGTGGAGCAGATTTTGGCATACATAAGCACAAACCTTAAAGGGACAACATCATTGATATAATGTAAATTTGCTTCCTTAGGTTGTGCTTACCTGACACATTGTGCAGCAGAACCTAAGGTGGAAGATCTGGGAAGGCACTGAGGCATTAATATTTCACTCTTTCCAACTATATAGATATTTTAGACCTGAAATGAATTAGATCAACAGCCTCCAATTGTAACGGTCATAAAGGTCATCTGAATTTTAAAGCAATATGAATTTATCAAGACAAAATGTCATGCAGAGTAAGTCATTCAGTCCCCCACCTATTTCATAAATAGGAAGCGGAGAAGTCAAATACAAGTAATAAAAAAATAAATCGCCTAAAAAGACCAATTGAAATTGCATTATGGCTCTTCACGTGAACGTTTCAAAAATCAGCTATAAGTACATACATAGACAAGTAAAAGGTAGTAACCTTGCAGAAAACAGTGAAACGAAGTCACCAGCTCTGCCATACAGCAAAACAAAGTAAACATTAGCATTTTATTCAGATTATATTTGCATTTTCTCAAAACATCTAAATGTGCCCTGCAAACTAAATCTATATGCAAATACTTACCTAGAAAACAGGCTACATATACATAGAGTCTAACATCTTTGTACAGCAACGTCATTACGAAACATTCGATCATTGATACGTACAGTGCATAAATTAAAAGATAATGCACAGTTCAGTTCTCATTACTATAGAGCTATTCTTACTAATCTGTATTTTCAGCAGACAGTGGGCAAAGGACTATTATGTATTAAGTGATAAAAACAAAGCAGCAATGATCTGACAGATATGCAGATTAAGCATTGTATTTCTCACAAGGACATTTTAATAAAAAAAGATTAACACTAATCACGAATTCAAAATAAATGGCGTAGGATACATTTTACACTTGCCTTCCATCTCAGTAATCCCTTGACAACTCTTTGGCTGCCATTAAGACACCAAAACTTTTCTTATAATGTATTTTAATTGGCTGCCCAACAGGTGGGCCAACGAGTGCACTGTAGACTATTTGAGAAGGGATTGATAGGCCGGAAGGCAAAAGGTATTCTGTAAATATCCCACTTCATGACAGCCAGTGCGTAATGTTAAATAAAAAGGCTTCTTTAAACATTTCATAATTCTGTTACAAATGATCAGTAAGAAGGGGAGGGAAACTCAACTTTTACGGTAACTACAGCATATTGAAAAAAATTAAACGGCACACAAACGGTCTGTAAATAAGTCAATTTATGAAAAACAAAAAATATGAAACAAACTGGTATGAAGATACCGCTTTACAGGTCTGAATAGTGGTCACGTTAATGCAGTGGAATTTGTCTGCTATAAAGTTATATACATGCATGGAAACGGCAAGATGATCGGCTGTCTACAGGTCATAAAGTAACTCACATTACTCTAAGAAAACATACGTTTGATGAGGAAAAACAAAGAGACGGAGCAAGATCTACGTTATAAAAGCTTACAGACTTCTGGCTATGTACCTTGTTTTGAAGAATTAATTTAAAAACAAAAAGCAAAAGTATTTTCCATTTAAATACTCACATATCCAACTTACCGACACAGGAGGTTTCATATTATTTATTGTAAAGCACAAAACAGGCATTTTAAAAGTGATAAAGTATACATTGAAAAAGTACATTTGTATCACAAAGCATTGACCACATAATAGTTGCAAATACATTTGCTGGAATGTGTACATCTACACTAAATATACTAAAAACAAACCAATTTTTCATTTCTACACAGAAATATAGCCTCCTATCATCAGTCAGTAGTGATAGTTTATGTACATTTTTCAAAACATTTTTAAACCAAAAAGAAATTAAGATCTTCATCAAGGCGTCTGCATCCAAACATTTAACAAAGGTTTTCCCCAACACAATGAAGCAAATACTGTACTGTCCACTTCGCATTATTGGCCCTGTGCAGAGGAAATACATAAGAGATACACAAAGAGTTAAACTAGAAATTCCTTTCAAAGGAAGCCAACTCAGGAGAGACCCTAAGGAGAGATTGGTTAACAAATGCTGGCTGCTTCCTGTATGTTTTCATTAGCCCTGAAAGGGGAAAATGTTGTGATCACACAGAAACAGCGTGTTGCACAGGAATTCATTAACTTATTTTTCCCCAAGGGTAAGACATAGCTCCCCAAAACGCAAATACAGAAAACAAAGCACTTTTAAGTTCGTACCTGTGGTGGCTGAGGGTGTTGTGGCATTCCTTGTGGACTTGTCTGGGCATAATATGCAGCTTGCTGTCTGTAGTACTCTGCCCATGCAGCGCTGTAATCTGCTTGACCAGCAGGTGGCGCTGCACCTGGAGTCGGGACAGTTTGCCCTAAAAAACAAGATGAATAAATCTATGAATAATGTATACAAGAACTAGAAACTCTTGCAAACCCTACTGACTTGAGATGATGTGTTTAGTGGATATGGAGCTAAATGTGACTAAATTTAAACTTCACAATACAAACAATAACTTTGCTGTTTGTATGTTCTCTTTACTAGCTGGTTGCCAGTAACAAACATGGATGGCATGAGCCATTTAAATGGCAATAAAACCCCTTCACCACCCCTCTTTAGTATCTAGTGCCAATACTGGGCTTCATCAGCATTGCACATTCACAGCAGGTACAGTCAATCAGCACTAGAACGTAGTGGGGTCTGAATCGACAAAGTACGCCATCACAGAGTGTTACTGGCAAGACAACCAGCAACAGAACAGCAGGCAGCATTCCAGTAAAGAGGTTACCCAAATGCAGCAATGGTACAGCAAAGTCATTTAACTGTAGAATATGTCTCAGCTTAGCAGGTATTTGCTATACAGCTTCTACAAAATGTAGTTACACTTAAAAACCAAACCCTTTAATTTTGTATTATATAATATGAACTTAATTGAAAATAACCTCAGAATTAAAACAATGTTTACTGAAAAAGATTAGAAAGGATCAGTATTACATAATAGACATTCTATTGTAAGACACATCAAAAGGTATTAGTGGCAGATTCAATACAGAAAATATCTGTGCGAGATGCCTCCGGAACGACCGCGAGACGCCTTGTGCGATTATTTTCTGACAACGCTTATTTCTGCTCGCACCAATCTGCGTTCCATTTTACTGTAACTGTAATAAAGTGTGGCCGCGATGCCAATTGAATCCCTTACATGGATAAACTACAATAGCAGCAATTACGCTAAGAGGAAAACTATAAAAATGAACGTTGTGTGTGATCATGAATTAGAAGTATATTATATGCTTGAAATGTAGTAGCTGTCATGACTGACTATGGCCATATTAATGCAGTGAATACAGTCTTATTACCAGCCATGATGGCTATTTGTAATGTACTTTCATGAACTACACCTCTACGGTGCATTGAAAGCTTATTCTCCCCATCACTAACCAGCAGCTCAAATATGTAGCACTAGTAAACATTCCTCCATATGTTATTATAGAAGACAGCTTAATTTGTTAATTCGTACATAAGCACTTTCATATATTGTATTATAAATAAAGGCAAATAGAAGGGAAAGCCAGGGAGAATACTGCAGACCCAGGGACGACCAAGATTAATATTCACTACATGCTATGGAAAGTGCAATATATAAACAAACATTCACACAACCATATTCAACTAAACAAAGCTAGTATTCTAATTATTAGAAGACCTCCACTTAAATAGTATTTTTTCCCCCAAAGGGGTTGTAGCCGAATTGGTAAGATGTAATACAAGATTGACGCAAAAAAAACAACCAAAAAAAACAAAAACTTGTTTTCAAATTGACTTGCCTTGTTTTTTGTAGTATTCTTCCCATGCTTTTGAATAATCTTGAGGTGGCGCTTGCTGGCCTAAGTATCAATTAAAACATAAAGCATTAAATTATACACACACCACAGCTACTACGAACACCTATACATTCATATAGTATGCCATGTTCTAGAACAAGGTTTTATAACTGTACTCTAATAATTCATTTTTAAATGCTCCCAATTATTCCCAAAAGCACCACTGTGCTGAGTGACAACTGATTTATGTCCATATAACCACATTGGACAGGCTGGAGTTTTGCAGCCCTGGTACAGTGGTATGAAAAATTCAGCATGAAGCAAGGAGTGTTTTGCAGATTCCTTCCAGAGCACATGTGAATTAATCAGACTGAAAAAGAAAAGCTATATATCCCCAGTGGAGCCCAAAAATAAACCACCACCACCACTCTCATATGCTGGATGTGGGATGCATGGAATATGAAGTTGAAGAAAACTAAGAACTAAAGATTTCAGACACTGGTTGAATGATAGATTTCAAAACGACTATACTGTGTATGTGATTAATGGACACATCCGAACGTGCACTTGTTACGTACCCATTTTTTTGTAATACTCTTCCCAAGCTTTTGTATAGTCCACTTGCCCAGTTTGAGGTGCAGCTGGCGGCTCAACTATGTACAATACAAGAAAAAAAAAAGAAGTTTGCATACTTTATTTTGCATCACAAGACAACTACATTCTATAAAGGAAAACATGAACCAGTTAAGGGACTCCACATGTGTGCATGCAAAGCATGTAAAGTATGCAAAGAGATCCAACATGCCACCTAGAAGGGGCAATCCTTAGGATGCCTAACACCAGAAAAGTGTGTGTGACAGTGATTTCTGAAGCTACAACATCCACACCACTCAAAATAAAGTGGGAATGATGTAGGAGCCCATGACTTTCGCATATTGTGTCCCATTGCTGTCCACCAGTAAAAGGCTTTCCTTTTAATGAAAAGGAGTTTGCTACCTTGTCCATTAGTTTGGGTTGTACTTGGTCCAGCAGATGGAGCTGCAGGTGGCTGGGGTGCTTGCTGTTGGTAATAGTGAGCATAATAAGCTGCCCACGCTGCAGAATTTGGGTCTGTTCCTGCTTTACCTAAGAAATTAAACATCACTCTTATAGTGTATTGTAGAATAACAAATCTACATAAACTTATTACCATACCCACCCACAGCCCTTTAAACAGCCAAAAGTAAATATTGATTGGATCATGAACAGCCGCCAAGTAAATGCCAGCTTCAGAAATCAGACATTCCCTTATAAGAAAGATAAGGATACATTGGTGTAGGTGGTTAGCACATGACATTCAGTGCTTCTTAGTCTGTAGGTTATAGAACTACCTTGGAGTTGTAAAACTTCAGCTGTATATATCAGCTTCCATTATTCTCCACCATCAGGTATGGGTAATAAGGGTTGAAGTTGACCAGTGGTATAGCCACAGGATTCCCCACTTCAACCCACTTACAAATACCTCACTAATCCATAACAAGGTATGTGCATTGTCTACAGACAAAAAGGTCACTATATTTTGAAGCACTCCCCATTGTAGCAGCTTCCATTGAAATGAGGCTCCAATAGAAGTTTTTTTTTAAATCATGCCCATTAATGTATGGCACAGAAACATATTCAGAAACATGTCAATGGCTGCTGAAATCCACCAAATGAAGCGTTATGATAAGTGCTGCGACACCAAAAAAAATATATAAAAAAAAATAAAAAAAAATTGTCATGAGCATTCAGAACTGCTATTTTAATGAAGCGCATGCACTGTTACAGTTCATTTTTTCTGCAAAGCCTCTCAAAATAAGGTAAATAAATCATTTCCAAATCTAGATCTGTACAAGTTTACATTTATTTATTTTTTATAATACACCCAACAGGTCTATATAATATCGGGTACACAGTGAGTATATATCCATTTGCCATATTAAATGACACTTCTTAAAAACGAGGCGCTATTAAAGAATATTAAATTAACGCAAACTTACTTGGGTCTGGCTGAGCTTGCTGTTGCCAATGTGGGTATGTATTCCCCCAGCCCTGTGGGGCATACGGTGCAGGAGGACCACTTAAAGAAAGTAATAAGCATTTGTTATTACAGAACATACAGGGTCAGGCAAATTCCCAGAGGTCCAAAATAAATGCACCCTGGCAACTAGATAAAGCTGCCTTGCACTGAAGATGTGCAGTGTATGACAACTTCAGTACATCTACCAGGAACCATTAGAACCTGCTCAATGCAGACAACGTTCAACAACATGCACAACCATTACTGCTTCTACAACTGGAGCTGTACGCACAGAAAACTGCAATTACTTAGCCGGCACTTCCCATAAGTGCAGCTTTGTCTATCTCGCAACAATTTATGGCTCTTCCCCTGCTGGGGCGGCTTACTATACACCTTTTCATGCGGCCACCTGTTAATGTGCACAACTCCCCTCCGCGTAGCTTGCAAATTAACAAAATAGCTGACTCCCAATATTTTAATGAAAGTCTCCAGGCCAGACGAATACTGTATACCTGAACAAATTGTTCAATACTTACTGAGGGGCAGGTCCCGGTGGACCAGGGTTATAAGGTGGGGGGTTGTAGGGTCCCATTGGAGCACCAGGGCCTGGTGGTCCAGGAGGTCCATGGGGGCCAGGTACACCACCAGGAGGCCCGTGAGGAACGGGAGGACCTAATGGATTCACTGGACCCTAAACAGAAAATGAAAAGTATTTAGGAGATATCAAATTATGAACAAGACCTTATACTATGCACAACAGTACATTTGTACCACAATCACAATGTACTTACCCCTATTTTCTCTTCAATAAGCTGCCTTGCAAAATCTATCTGCTGTGGAGATCCACGTACGGTGAATAACTTCATGTTTGGGTCTGAGTTTGGTGGAGGGTTTCTCTGAAGCTCTATTCTGGCACCAGATTGCTGACTTATGTTTTTGATCGTTTCACCCCCTGAAGAAAACAGAAGAGCACAATGTTTGATGTGCAATATGTAATAACTATATAAATAAATCCTAGACAAATCTAGCAACTGATTGTCTTTAAGGTTGCTTCGATATTCCCAACATTCCGCATTCATTAGTAAGCGAGCAGAGCGCCACCCATCCTCCAAATAGGTAAAACAAACGCAAGACAAAAACTGCTTGAAGGTGGAATTACACTTCAGAAGGGAATAAAAACAAAACACACACGCAACAGGACTACAATACAGCCACATGGTCAAGCATGCTACGCCTTGTACAACTCCCTAACAAATCTAGACCAGAGAGTATAAATACCTTTTCCAATTATTAGTCCAGTTTTTACAGTGGGGACTACAAAATTAAACTCTTGCAGTCCACCTGGAGGGCCCATGTTCCAGTTGCCTTGTCCTCGGCCTCTTCCCCTTCCACCTGGACCAGGTCCACCAGCATTCCCAGACTTTGGGAGAGAAAAAAAAACATTTGTACATTGTAGAAACACTAAGTTGAAATTTAAGATTTAAAAGTGGCTCTTACAAGAACAAATTGCAAGTAAAACAAACTACTGGTTACTACACATCTGTCTCCAAGAAATTCAGAACACCCTGGTTAAATAGGTCCTCATTCTAGACACCAAATATGTTTATATATTTGCAAGTCATTTTGTATTGAAATATCAACATTACAACTCTCAGCAAAAGGTTCAGATATTTAAGTAATTACAAAAGTGAAAAACAAAACTATTAAGTCATTACAAATTTCATAAATCAACATCTATCAAGTGTTCAGCAGCAAGATTCAAATCAATAAGTAAAACATATACCTGGACACTGCGAAGCAAGTCTGTTATAATCTCGGCGGCGTGCTGACATCTGTCTGGAGGACCAGTAATTTGGGCTATCCTTTCTGGAGTAGATCCATCATCTGCAGCAGAAAACACCTGTTAGCAATACTGTGGCGACTTAAAAATCACTAGGGTCAATAAAGAGAGACACACACCTGGTTTGAACTGTATCCTAACACCTGCATCATTCTGGATTTTTTTGATCATTTCACCATTTCTGCCTATTACAATTCCGACTGCGAATCGTGGTATTGGGACCTAAAAACAAAAGAAAAACAGTTGCATTAAGAAACATTGCTTGTTACAATATCTACAGTACTTTGATTCATATGGGTGGTAGTTTTACTCAAGTTAATATATGTTGATACTATGAAAATCACTGAATATGACGGAAGTAGAGTTGTAGATGGGTGAAGTTTGGCAATATATCTCTTGGGTGGCATGGACCATGTCTCAGAACAATGTGTAATAGACTTTTAGCAGGAATACTTACATCTATCCCTTCGTTCCCGCCAATTCTTGAGCCATACTCATTCCTGGCTTCCCTGAAACCTCCTTGGTCACGTATTAATTCCAATACCATATCCTTTGCTTGCTGTAAAGAAAAACATTGTAAAGTCACCCATTCTCTACATTGTTTGCTTAAGTGTTATACAGACTCAATGGATTTATTACCTGCACTTTGTATGGATCCCCTGTAATTCTTAATGGCTTATCCGATCCAGTGTTCTGAGGTCCATCTTGAATCATCACCATTTTCACGCCAGCACGTTCCTGGGTTGAAATGAAAAGGTAATGAAACCCTGCAAAGTGTCAATTACTTAAAAAGAAAGCAATGGACAAGGCTATTCGGCCATACCTGAAGTTGTTTGATTGTCTCGCCTCCTTTCCCAATAACCAAACCAGCTTTACTGGCTGGGATCATGATTTCCTGAACTGAATTTCCTGGGCCATCTCCGTGATGGTACCCAGGGGTGGGCCTTCCCTTTTCAACAATCTGATCAAGCAGCCTCTTCGCACCTCTAAAATAAATCAGTGTCAACATTTACACACAGCTGATAAGCTTTATCAAGTAATCAAGGATCAGGAATATCTAATGTTTTACTTACTGGACTGAATCAGGGGAGCCAGTTAACATACAGGATCTGTCAGGCATTCCACCACTATCTGAAATGACAACACAATGTTAAATTAATATTTTTGAAAATGCAACTTACCATATGTAAAAACCATCTTGGAGGCAAAATGTCTGCATATTGCTGTAATTTCCAATTACTCTTTTCCTTCACTGAGGACTAATATGCTAAACTATTTCCATTTGTGTTAAATAGTTCAAGTCTGATACTTTCTTTTAAACGGCTATAAAGAAAGGATTTCCACCATGTTAACTCATTGTCAAAAAAAAAATCATAAAAAAAAAAAATCATGAAGTCAAATTACCAGGAGCAATTTGTATCTTGCACCCGGATTCTTGCTGAATGCGTGATATCTGTTCACCACCTCTGCCAATTACTAAAACAGAGCAAGAAAATCAGGATTAAAAACACAAATAAGGACCCCCCCCAATATACCTTTAGGCTCCCCATTTTCTCCCACCTTACGCCTGCCTCCCATCTCCAGCTATAAAGTCAGTGAAACCATTTCGCAAAGATATTGGACTACAAATTATTTTATTGATATCTACTTGCTTATAGAATACAAATTCTGTTTAGCATGTAAAGGTAACATTGTATAAAACAAAAAAGATACAAACACCATATATACAGATACATTCATGCTCATGTTTGTCATACAATTTTTTTATTCTCGCTTCTTTCGCCACATTATGCTTATAATAAAGATTTATAATAAAAACATGAAGAAAAAAAAAACACAGTTTGGTAAGATGTCATACTTACTGAATCCCACCATTCCATCTGGAACCTTGTACTCTTCAGTAAGAACAGACCTGAATTAAACAATATTTTAGAGCTCAGAGTCAGCAGTATTAAGGATAAATTAAGACGTGAGAAATTGCAACCAGACTGGTATAAAATGCATAACGATGCAGATAGACATGTATGTCCCATGAGACAAAAGAATGATCCACTTTTGTGGCAGGGTAGACTCATTGAGGTACAGTAAAACTGTCCCCGACAGTATCTCAATGAGTCAACAGAATGTAATGCACCTATGCAAGCCAAATTGGATCTAGAATAGAGGACTGCATACTGTTAAACTTTAGTATATAACCCCTGATTAACAATATATTAGTAGTTTTAGGTTTGTGGTTTAAGACTTAAAAGTTTGACAGGAGACTGGGGAGTTTTTTTTGGCCTGATCACCTCACAAACATAAGAGCATTAGTATTCTAGGAAAGGTAAAACGTAAGCCAATTAAAGCCCTGCACAAGAATATGACCATTTTTTTTAATATTTACAATAAAAATACCAAGATAGATACAAATTGGGTAAATAGGGTCATCGTGCCATTAAGGTAATAGCTAGATAGATCAGCACAACCATAAAAATTCAATTAGTGAACACACTACTCACCTCTGTTGCTGGTGCATGGGGGCCATCGGAGGGGGGAACGCTTTGAGAAAGAAAAAAATGTTTACATTACACCAAATTTTGCATCCTATGCCAGATTGTGCATAAAAGAATGTTAATTACATGCAGATTAACAACAGTACTTACAATCATTTGTAGGAGCAACTTTCTTTGCCTCTGGTTGATCTAAAACATTAAGAATTATTTAACATTCAGCAATTAAGGTCACAATCATATACATATTATGAGACCACATCTTGGTGATGCATTAAGACATACCACTCCAAAGCTTGTGGGGAAAGCAATGTGATTTGAAAGTCTAGTCATCACAGTGACGACATTGGTTTTACCAACATTTAGGAGAACTGTGCCCATCAAATTCACTAGAAACTAATGACAATACCAAGACAGTTTGCTGGCATCATTCTATTGAATCAAACAGCAAATGCCTAGACTGATTTGTAAAGACAGATCCTTATAATACTATAGCAAAGACTGATTAATAACTGTTTCCCCATTTAAGATTAGCAAGTACACTAAAAAGGTGTGTAGTTCTGTTGTATACAATAATTGTTTTTCAGTCATAGCTCTCATTAAGTAGTGAGACTGAAAAAAATGGATATTCAGAGAGCATTTACATAGCAAATCTCTCTTGCTTGAGATCTGTTCACTATAAAAGTAAACAAATCTTACCTATGGTATCATGGTCTGAGCAAAATCAGAAGGGCTCTGCAACTATCAGGCCATTTCTGTACAGCACAACATTTGTTCTTAGCACCCAGCATTGTTCAATGGTGTGCAAGGATATAATGTTAGTATGACAAACAAGAAAAAGAAGCAGGAAACTAAAGTGTTGTGTAAGAACAAGGCATAGGCTGGGCAAGAAGTACATAGAAAACACCAATTCATTCTGTTCTATATTTCAATAGGGCAAGGGAAAAAACAGACATAGCATCTTTAAGGGTGGTACAGATCTTTCTGAAGCAATTGAAAATGTAAGGTTTTGGTATATCAATTGACAAAATCAAATAGCCACTATACAGTGTGCAGCCACATACCAGGCATTCAAAAATACAAGAGCTAAAAAAAATAAAATAAGTTGATGTGCCCTTGGCATGTTCAAAAGATCTGCAACAAACTGAAAAAACTTTACTAAACCTAAATACAAACTGTCTTATATAAAAGACTAAATGTTTACATGCAATTGGTCTCAGGAACATACTAGAACTGTAGACATTAGATAAAGTGACCATGGAATTACATTTTCTTATACACAGCAGACTTCCTGTCAGCAATACCACTGAAGGATGCTACAGGTGGCCCTCTATACAGGATTATTGGTGCTTAGTAGGGTAATGTGTGTGGCCAATTTCTACTGCATTCCAAATACATTTATTCACTGTAATTCAATCTGTGCAATTTTGCCCTTTACATGAATGACCTATTGCAGATAAATGTGACCATCTTTAACAGACTGTTGGAATTTTGTTTTTATTAAGACTTGGTATATTAAATATATATGGATATGACTTTACTCCTTTACAAGGATTGAGATATTTGACAATGTTTGTGATGATATCCACATAATTTCAAACTACAGTCATGCTAATAGCAATTGAGTCCATAAAAACCCCCATGCAGTGGCATACAGGCAAGAACTCTGTGAAATGAAAAACAACCCCAGTAACAAATACATCTCAAATAAAGTTCTAATAAGCTCCTGAAACATTCAAATAATTGAATATTAGTAATGCTTTAATATACATAATAAATTAGCATGCATCTTAACTGACCGTTACATTTAAATACACTGCTTAATTTATACAAGCCAGTTTATGTTAGATAATAACCTTTACTAACATTTGCTAGCATTAAATAAAATAAAATTTCTAGCCTGGAAATTAGATTTCAGTAAAACAAACTATCAATGTGCTAAGCAGAATGCAAACAGGAAGTTTATCTTGTCCCAGCAATACCAAATTAGGAACCCAAAACCACAGCAACTTCCTCCTACATACATTGTATTAACCTAATGCAGAATAAAATCACCCTCAATATGACAAAACATGTGCATTTAAAAATTCAACCTAAAGAGACAAAAAACACACACCTCCATCATCAAGTGGCCTCTTCTGTCCACCAAAGCCATAGTCGTTTGAATTTATGGTGGGTCCGGCATCACCTCCAATTTTTGCAGCAATCTGTAAACAAAACCCACCATGATTTGTAATGAGATTTTTTAATCACCAATCTAACTTCTTTGAAAGTAATTAAATATGTACCATTCAAAAAGTGTTTAAACAAGCCCATCTGTTTCTCCAATAATAATATTCCCAGAAAGCAACTATAGCCTTTTTAAAACACGATACCCCCATCAGATTTTATATATAAACCATCCCTTAAAACATCAGCTTCCCCATATCAACTCCATATTGTATGTGACACTTGTGAATAAGGAAGTCTCAAATCTTTGTTAACATTTAAAACATGTGGAATGGAAGCAGCCTTTAAAGTTATTAGCAGAGAGAAAACTTCACTCCCATGCATTTTACAGAACAACATTTCTAAGAGGGTTTGGTTAATACATTTTATATGGAAAAAAATAATAAAGAAGTTTTCAAGGGATCAAGCCTTCTGATATACCCAAACATGAAGATGTTCTATATTAGAAGATTTTTGCTAAATAAAATGACTGGCTCACTACAGTGTGCAATGTGTACCTATCACTGGTACATGCCAACTGGGGAGACAAGAATTATGTCATCTCCCGACTGGTTTCCAGCTCAATTTTTGACCTGCCCTCTTGGTACCACCTACCCCATAAGCATGGGGTATGTTCTAGGCATATAGTGTGTGCTGTCCCGTGGTAAGTTTAAAATACATCTTAATAATAAACTTTGTAAATATTAAGTTTGGCATCTATAGTCCAATTTTGCTTTATGGGGAGGGTTGAAACGTGTTTGATGTCACTGTTACAGTCTCAAACAAGTCAATGTAATTCTATTTGGGGGAAAACAATACAAAATCAAACATCCATCCAGGAGAATGGAGGGAAAGTTGTTGACCTTAAAAATCCATTAAAGGACCAGCACACATCAGATACAACGTATTTTACAAAACCTGGGACATGGGAACCCCCCACTGGAACAAAAGGCTTAGGGCAATCGCAGAAACAAAACATTAAACTCCTATACAACATACAAAGTTACCATGAGTGATTCGATCTCTTATTACAATAAGGAGGGCGGTTCCCATTACTGCATTCAGGCCTGGGGGTATTTGCAAGTTCTCCCATATAGGGATTGTCCAAAGTGGAAATGTGTAGAATTTAAATTAGACACCAACGAATGAATATATATATATATATATATATATATATCATAACATATTATATACACACTATATATATATATATATATATATATATATATGTGTCTATCAGCCACATGAGAGGATTCGAACATCTAGAGCTATAACTCCACATGTGGAACAACATGGACGGAGTGCTCGGCCTCCTAAAGGCACCTTGAGGATAACCATAGTGAGAGGACGAGTCCACGCCGACCCCACACGGAGAGAACACGCGTGTGGCCTCCGCATCCACTCGCGGCCCTCACCGTCCCGGGCCCTGTACTACTCTTCCCCCCGCGCCACCCCCTGTTCCCGTTCCTCACCTGTCTCGCTCTCTGTAAGGCGTCCTTGAAGGCGTCGTTGACCCCGGCGGCGGAGCCCCCACTAGGCGGTGGTACGGTGGAGTAATCAGCCATGGTCAGCGCAGCTCTCTCGCAGTCAGCACCGTGTGTCTGTGTGCGTGGTGAGTGGTGTCGTCGCGCCGTGTGAGGTGAGAGAGAAAATGGCGCCGGGAGTCCTCGCTCGTAACCCCGTGTCGTCAAGTCTCGCGAGCGCCGCCCACAGCTGCCGCCAGCTCTCGCGAGAATCGCGCTCTATGGCACCGGCGTTGTCGCGAGAGGGCCTGGCGTCACGTGCTCCTCCTCCCCCTCCCTCTGGCGCGCGGCTGGCAGGATGATTGTGGCGGGATCTGTGTTATAATAATGTGCTTGGGAGGGAAGATGGCGGCCGTGTGTGAGGGAAATGTCCTTCTACTCCTAAACTAGGGGCACATGGGAGTGTGAAAACAACACTGGCGCACTAGCCTATAATCTGGGCAGTGTTATCACAAACGTTTTCTGTTCTACATGTTGTTAGGCGGGATTGTGGCTATTTAAATCTGATGGTGACCCCTGAGGTGTTTTTTTTTTGCTGTCAGCAACAATATCACATCTGTCTGGAGAAAGAATAATGGCTTTTTGTCGTCTGTAAAAATATAATAAAATTTTATACAATAAACACAGTGTGGGCTTTCTTCATAGCTATGAAGCCACCATCATGGAAGTTCTCCCAGTAATTGTAAATGAGAGGATAAGGGACAGCAGAAACTCATTGTCACACTTAGGGCTGTGAACTGAGTGATCCAGATGTGGCCAGAAACCAGGAATTCAAGTCACATAAAGGGGGTCCCCAGTTGAATAAAAAAATGGCCACCCCTATATTGACCCTGTATTCCTATACTGTACTATATGGCAGTGGTTCCCAAACGTTTGCAGTTTGCGGCACCCTTAGAGTCTCCATAATTATTTCAAGGCACCCATCCAAAATAATTACCAAGCAGTCCTGTTTTATAAGTAGTCAAAACAAACATAATAAGTATTTAAATCAGGACAGGAATACTTATTTAGTTGTATGCAAAAATAATACACAAAAATCCAAGGGAAAATAATATTTTTATATTATTTTTTTCAATTATATTTACACACACGTATGTTAGTTTCTACATCGCTCTCCTGCCAGTGATGAGCAACCTGATACACTACGAAGTTTCCACGTAGTTCTGCCTCTCTAATGACCTGCGTACATACTTGTGTTAGTTTGTATGCAGCTCTCTTGCCACCCTAGGGACTTGCGCACACTTGGTTCATTCTGTCTACCCTCATTTTTGACAGGTGAATGGAGGGGAGATGAATGATCTCTACAGAGACGCTGGTGCAATGAACAAGTCTGTCTTATATTAGGGCAGGTGATGGGTCAGGGATGGGGGAAGTAATGTCTGTTCTACTGTGCCTAATTCATCATCCACTTTGAAGAGATGCCCACATAGGCTGCACTAGTGTCTCTCATTATTGATCTCTTTCCATGAGCTTATGGAACATACATACTTCTTTTTGCTTTTGAATAAACAATTTAAATTCTGTAAAATCCCTGTTTTTAATCCAGTTATTTTAAATCGGTTAAAATAGAAATGGTTTATTCTCACTTAATAATTTTGATTTCCACTGAAGATGATCAGATTATCATTTTGGTCTTCTACTTTTGAACTGGTTGAATGACCATGTGACAATAAATTTTAGAAAATTGGTGAAAAAAGTAATCCAATTGAATAATCTGTTTGTAATGTATCTGGCCTTCTTGTACACTCTACTGTGTTAGGTTTATACTGATATCTAGGGGTATATTTACTAAGCTGCGGGTTTGAAGAAGTGGAAATGTTGCCTATAGCAACCAATCAGATTCTAGTTATTTGTTTAGTGCATTCTACAAAATGACAGCTAGAATCTGATTGGTTGCTATAGGCAACATCTCCACTTTTCTCTTGGGTTCTCTGTCCATTGTCCTCCACTCCTCCATTGTCTTTGCACCTTTTTCAGAGGCTCTAATCCTGTTAGTTGGGCCCACGCCAATGGACACAGGTATTATCTTGCACTGAATATACTCCTTGCACCATAGTAGCTGTGCTGAGAGTTTTAGTGTTATCTATTTACTGTATTGTACTGTTATGCCATGTACTGTCTTGTTGTTTTCCCCTCTGTATGGAGCTGCAGACCTCATGTGGTGCCCTATAAATAAAGATTAATAAATGATAATAATTACATGATGTCAGTTACAGCCTCTGGATTATTTTTCCAGCCCCAAAAACTTTATATTCTGAAGCCTGGACACTAAAATACTTTAGCTTTAACCTCACGTCATGTCAGTTTTAGGCTGGGTATATAGTTTTTTAACAAGATAAATGACTTTTCGGCTCAATATAGCATTAGTGTGTACACTCCCACAATCAACGATTATTGTTCCAAAGCACATCGTATTATTTAATTTGATTTTATGAACGGACTAAAAATCTTGTTCAACAATGGAATGATGTTCCAATCCTGCAGTGTGTATGCACTCGTGACCAGATCACCATAGAGTTTACAAAGTCAAAAACTTTTCAGCCGATGGTTATGACAGATAAAGAGCAGAGATGCAAAAGTAAATCTTGTAAAATGTGTATAGTGTGTACACAGGAATCGACATGCTGATCGGGAGTTTAGTCGTTGGTAAAATCGCTAGTGATGTTTCTTCGGGAGAAATTTTCTGTAGTGTGTACCCAGCCTTGCAGCTAATGCGACAGGGAAACTGTGTGTGTCTGTCTGTGTGTGTATGTTAGGGAATTTAGACTGTAAGCTCCAATGGGGCAGGGACTGATGTGAGTGAGTTCTCTGTACAGCGCTGCGGAATTAGTGCTATATAAAGTAGATGGTGGTTTGGTGTGTGTCCTATAGGTTTTTTTAAGATTGGAAAAAGGCAGCTTTTATTAAGTTTTTTTTGACACCAGCCTAATGGGTGAACAATTTCTAACTGAACACAAACTAGTAGGGAAACCTCTGGCTAATTATGAATAGAGGAAATGCTACTTTTCAACTCCATCCATTATGTTTAATCTATGACCAGCGAATACAGAAGATCAATTTACCACAGGAATCAGTGAACCTTCATTCAAGTTCTGTTTGCTCTTAGTTCATCATTTGCTGAGGGAAGGAAATATCACGCCTGTGTGTGCATAAAGTCCCTAGAAAATGAGGTTAAAGTTAATATATGTCTTTTTACCAGACTGCGGCCGCTCACTGATATCCACAAGAAGAGAAAACTCCTGCTTATTATTTTCAGCTCCTGGATAAATAGGAGAAAGAACAATCCATTCAGGAGCCATGTATACTACTCATTTCCTGTCCTAGATGATTGAACAGTTAGTACGATCTGGGTCCCATCCTTGGAGCTATTGGTTGTCCATATCAGGCCCTATAATCATGGTGGACCCACTTCCTTCTCTCATCATCACACTTCCTCAGGCCACTGACACATGGTACATTGTGATAACTAGTGGCACTAAGATACGTCATCGACCAGAAGCAACATGATGTGAGCAGGAGGCAGGGCCAAAAAAAGGAACCAGCTAGTGGCCTGGATTGGGCCCTTTCCTATCAGGGACCAATATGTTTATGGACATAATGCAGATGAGGGTGTCACATGGGAGGAAAAACCATAATTCAGAGGCAGCACGGTGGCTCAGTGGTTAGCACTTCTGCCTCACAGCACTGGGGTCATGAGTTCAATTCCCAACCATGGCATTATCTGTGTGGAGTTTTTATTTTCTCCCTGTGTTGCGTGGGTTTCCTGCGGGTGCTTCGGTTTCCTCCCATACTCCAAAAACATACTGGTATCAAAATTGACCCTAATCTGTGTGTATGTTACGGAATTTAGACTGTAAGCTCCAATGGAACAGGGACTGATGTGAATGAGTTCTCGGTACAGCGCTTCAGAATCAGTGGCGCTATATAAATAAATGATGATGATGGTGGGTTAATTTACAAAATTTTCAATATGAAGTTGTAACGATCAGTCATAATATCAATGTGCTGTATATGATATTTTCAGCAATAATTTGGAGAGCATACTGTACTCACATTTGAGAAGACTGACACACCTTGGACAGGGAACAGGGTGAGTTGTAAACGAAGCACAGGGCGTGATACATGATAGGAGGGGTTGTAGCATTGAGCACAGGGAGTATACCTGACATGCAGTATTTTGTATTGCCATTTATATGGTAATGAGATCAGTGTACCAAAATAAGAAAAACAAAGACAAAGCCTTTGTTTACATATGCTGAGAGAAACCAACTCAGGACATTCTATTCATGATAGATGAATGTCTGATGGAAATACTTTAACATTGCATGTTGTGTCTTGTGTGAATCTAATAATACTAATCACAGTCTTATGATTAGAAGTAGCTGGTCATTGGTAAGAGGCGCCCATAAGAATTGTCAGTGACCATTTTTGAACTCAGGCTTGTTTTTGAGTATTGAGTTTGAAAATTTTTATCTCAAAGTTTAACTAATAAAATTAAGTTTAGACAAATAATTTTATTATGCTTTGGGATGTATAAAGCATTGAAACACCTTTTATACATATGTAATATACCTGCTGCTCTTCCTTACTGTAGTTACTTTAAATTAGGAAAATGCATATTCTTAGTTAGTGTAAGGTTTGTTAGCTGCTGGTTGATTAGAAAAACTAAAAAAAAGGGGCCAACTAGGGCCAATCCTGGTGCTCAGCCCGATTGCTGAGCTACAGCATCACAATTTGGCCATACACACATGGCAGCACGGAGTCTCAGTGGTTAACACTTCTGCCTCACAGCACTGGGGTCATGAGTTCAATTCCCGACCATGGTCTTATCTGTATGGAGTTTGTATGCTCTCCCCGTGTTTGCGTGGGTTTCCTCTGGGTGCTCCGGTTTCCTCCCACACTCCAAAAAACATACTGGTAGGTTAATTGGCTGCTCTCAAAAATTGACCCTAATCTCTCACTCTCTGTCTGTGTGTGTGTATGTTAGGGAATTTAGACTGTAAGCTCCAATGGGATGGGGACTGATGTAAATGAGTTCTCTGTACAGCGCTGTGGAATCAGTGGCGCTATATAAATAAATGGTGATGATGACGATGATACACACAGATTCGGTTGTACAGTGGTAGGCCCAGACTTATGGCTTGTCATAGTAGAGTTTACTGTTGTACAATGACTACACAGTGGATATTGTGGTAGATGGAGGATTTTAAAACTCCATCAACATAACCTCCAGTCTGATCAGATTTTGATCAGACAGGGAACACGATTTGCACCCACATGCCGCAAATTTCATGTCTATAAGGTTCAAAACTGAAAGATTAAATCTTTTGAACAGCCTCATTGTAACAGTCTCATGTCTATGTATCTGCCTATTATCTGTCTCTTGTGAAAAAAAGGCCTAATCCTTTCCTCTGCTGTTAATTCACATTGTTATATCACATTGTTGTGACAACATCCCTAGTCCTTGTATTTCTGTTTGTAAACATACAATATGTGATTCACTTTTTTTGTTCATGAGTGAGTCATATGCCTGTCATTCAGAATTCACTTTTGTTCAGCTGAATTCTTTTCTTTTATTGTATCTAAGCAGAGAAATATGATAGTTGTTTGAAATTCTGTAACAATAGTAAGATTAGCATGTACCCATATGCTTTATAGCATTATTCTATATATTATGTGTAAAGAATCCTGGTAGGCAGCATATTTCTCAAAATTTAGAGCTTGCAGTTCGGTCAGTACTCATGCATTCCCAAAACATTGTCTGTTTATCAATTATTCATCTTGTTATTGTTCTGTTTTAAATATAACTTTTCTGGTTCTATGAAGCTAATTTTAAAATTGAGTGTAAGCCCCATTTTTGTGTAAAATATTCAGTTTTGTACCGTGCATGCACCAAAAATGTGTATATGTATGAATTAAGATTTTTGCATACCCCTGACTTGCCTCTCCTTACGCCTGGCGGACCAGGGGAAGGAGAGTACAGTAAGGACATGTCCACATAGTTGCTATATAGTTAGAGGTGGGGATACCGCTGTCAGAAGGTGTATAAGTTGCGGGTGCTCTGCCTTCGGAGCAAAATTCCGTTCTGATGATGATAATGATTTGCAGTCTAAGAAAAAGTCAGCACTCAATGCCTGGGCTGGTTGGTGTTAATCACCATCACCATTTATTTATATAGCGCCACAAATTCCAAAGCGCTGTACAGAGAATATTTGTCATTCACATTAGTCCCTGCCCCGATGGAGCTTACAGTCTAAATTCCGTAACACACACAGACTAGGGTTAATTTTGTCAGCAGGTAATTAACCGACCAGTATGTTTTTGGAGTTAATGCAACGTAACGAGCTGAGAGGGGGGTCCCTATGCAAAAGCAGCCACCAGCACTAGTCTATGATGGGCTGGACTTGTCCCACTATAACCCACAAGCATGGAGTCCCCCTGTTATAGTGGGGGACAACCCCAGCCTGTTCAGCACATGGCTGCATTCCCAAGGGGAATCGGTACTGCAAAGAAAATGCCCTACACCCCTTCAGGAAAAACAGTCCAGTGCCGAAAGCACTGGTCCCAGTAAGCCCTGGCAGCCATAAACTGCTTGGGTATACTGCCACTTGTAGAAGTTCAAATGCCAACATGCTCTGGCATCCAAGGCCTGTTGGGATCCTTAGTGCCACATAGAATAAAAATGTAAAAAAAGAAAAAATCACAAATAAAAACACACAAGACACTAGAAAAAAGCCATTATTTATAATAAATACTCTCTCGTTCCCTCATTTACCACTTTATTACATACCTAATTTCAAAGGGATCGTCTTCTTTTTCTTTTCCAATAAATAAAGCTAAATAATACAGAGCGACTTCAGAGCATGAGAAAGCCACTCTGGTTGGTTACTTGTGGGAAGACTCCATATCGGGACTAAATTAACTTATATTTTATCAATTAACTGCATTGATACAGTATATCACATTTAAGAATAGACCCTAGGAAATTCAGGTAGGGCACATAGAGTACTTAAAGTCTGACTACAGATTTGCTATAGTCACCTCCATTGATTGGGAATGCTATTAATATCTCTTAGCACAGCAGACACCAAGAGCTGATTCATGTCCGAACGCAACTTGCATGTACGTTGCATGTTTAATAAGAGAACAGACGATGCCCCGATCGCAAGAGTCTTTAGCGATGGCTTCTTGTCTGATTCCTTTAAGATCACAAAAGGCACCGGACAAGGATGCCCACTTTCCCCGCTGATTTTTATACTTGCAATTGATCCCCTAGCAGAAACCCTTAGATCAAGTGTGTCCAACCTTTTAGCTTCCCTGGGCCACATTGGCAGACGACGAGTTGGTTTGGGCCGCACATAGGATACACAAACAATAACGATAGCTGATCATCCAAAAAAACCATAGAAAACATAGTTAATATATATATATATATATATATATATATATATATATATATATATATATATATATATGAGAAAAAAAGTGATTGATATATCACTTATTTTTCAAATCCCCCTATACTTATCCTTCAATCGCCCTGTTCAAAAAAGCCTCTCTAGTTATTATACTATAATCACTTTTTGTATTGTTTCGATGCAATATCATTTAAGCCAGGCATTGTATATCAGGGTGCCCTGACCAGGCCTGCGGTACCTGACATATACACCACTGTGACCCCAAATTGTGACCTGTTTTGATAATTACACCACTATGTTGGTTAAGGGATAACAACTTATAATGGGCCAAAGAGAATAATATATAATGCCCCATTAGTATTACAAGTAGAAGTATGTAGCAGGGAGATAAGGTCCATGATGCTCCAGGACCAGGTGACTTTTATTCACTTGTCAGCGTCCCTTGAAATAAAAAAAATCCCCCTTAACTTACCTTTTAATCGGCTTGTTCTCCTGTCCTCTTCTCTTCTTTTCTCCAATTCTGTGCTGCTGATTGTTCTTCTCGCGCGGGTGTCTCCTCTGTGCTGCGCTCCGCAATGGATGTTGGGCGTGATGACATCACGCCCGACATTCACTGTGAGCGCCGCATAGAGGAGGAGACAAGGGAGGGAGCCGGAGTACCAGCTGACGTGACCGCATAACCGCAAGGTAAGTAGTTTCTTTTCTTTCTTTTTTTTACAGGATTTTTTTTTTCCATTAAGAGCGCTGCCCCCTTGCCACAACCAAAACTCCTTCTGGGCCACATTTACAGGCGTGCTAAGCCGCATGCGGCCCGTGGGCCGCGGGTTGGACAACCCTGCCTTAGAATATCACAGTCCTTCCCTGGTGTTGATATAAACCATACTGTACATAAACTGTGTTTATTTGCGGATGATATCCTGTTGTTTGTTACTAGCCCGGAGGCCTCGCTGCTAGTCTTACACACAATCCTGGATTCTTATAGTAGAGCATATTATAAGCTAAACACCACAAAGTCAGATGCCCTACCAATTAATATATCTCATTCCAAAGTGGTGAGCCTTGAGGCCGCTTTTCCCTACACATGGAAGACATCTGCCCTCTCCTATCTGGGTATTCACGTTACCCCTGACATAGACAATCCTCTTGATTTCAATTTTAAAAATTTGACAACTCAACTCCTCACTTTAACAAAGTCTTGCTTGTGCATCGAGGTCTCCTGGCCGAGTAGACTTACGGCCTTTAAGAGGGTACTTTTACCAAAGCTGATGTATTTGTTTCGCACTTTACCATTTGCCTTACCAAAACAGTTGCTTGCAAGGTTACACTCTATTCTGTGCTCTTTTATATGGAAAAATAAAACCTCAGCGGATAGCCAGTAATTGGCTCAGTGGTTAGCACTTCTGCCTCACAGCACTGGGGTCATGAGTTAAATTCCCGACCATGGCCTTATCTGTGTGGAGTTTGTATGTTCTCCCTGTGTTTGCGTGGGTTTCCTCCTGGTGCTCCGGTTTCCTCCCACACTCCAAAAACATACTGGTAGGTTAATTGGCTGCTAACAAATTGACCCTAGTCTGTCTGTCTGTCTCTGTGTGTGCGTGTGTGTGTTAGGGAATTTAGACTGTAAACTCCAATGAGGCAGGGACTGATGTGAGTTATC
Source organism: Mixophyes fleayi (assembly GCF_038048845.1). NCBI lineage: Eukaryota > Metazoa > Chordata > Amphibia > Anura > Limnodynastidae > Mixophyes > Mixophyes fleayi. The sequence continues at coordinate 14,569,938 of NC_134409.1, forward strand.
TGTACAGCGCTGCGGAATAAGTGGCGCTATATAAATAAATGATGATGATTGAATATCTCTTCACAGAGGGGAGGGTGGACTTCATTTCCCCTTTTGTATTTCTGTATCCCATATACTTGATAAACTTCAATAAAAATGATTGATGTTAAAAAGAGCACAGAACATGCGCATAGTTCAGACTGTATTCAAATACAAGCTTATCTCAAGATACCTTTCATCACTATCAGTCGGCATTTACACCTGCTCTGTAGTGGGTGCAAAAGATACGGATGAAAACTAGTGTACTTACAACAAACAGAAGACTTGGATTGGCCGCATATGCTTCAGAGCGCCCTTACTCTACATAGCCTACGTTAATCCACCTCTTCCCTCCCCATCCCACCTCCCAAGTCCTAAGGAGTTGTAAGTGTCATTGAGGTCAGACGTGAACTGCATGGATTTGCTTTCATCGGTGTAATGTCCGTTTCTGGGCATGTGCAAAACTATTTCGCCCGAAACACGCTATGCAAAAGGACGGACGTCTGAACATGACTCCGGCACTGAGTGACTGACAGCTTGACAGACTTACTGCACTGTGTGGATAGGGTGATCTATAGACAGGGACCTGACCAGCGATGTTACTGTAGATCAAAAGGCTGCATTTTCAACTTTATGATCTGTATCAGATCCCAATAAGATACTGTTCTTTAGACGTGGGAAGAGTTCCAGCCGTTTTTAATGGGAGGGGGTGTAGTGGTCCCTTAACAGGGGCAAACGCAGAATTTGTAGAGGGGGCTTTCCACACCATGCCGCCAGTGGGCGTGACAAGCATGCATGGGGGAGTGGCTATAATATTAGACAGTGCTTGGCTGCTCTCCAACTCTTCCTATCCCCATAATATACATGGGCAATGCTGCGTGCACTACTGTTAGGTGCACGCAGCTCTCCCTTTTCAAGCAGAGCTGTGTGAAGCGGGGGCAGGGTCCAGCCACCTCAATTATACAGTGCCCCAGGGTTGAAGGGGGGTTTCCAGGCACTAGGAAACCCCCCCCCCCCTCGGTTTGCCTATGCCTAACCCAGGGGCGCCAAGAGGCAGGAGGGAGTAGGTACAAAGTCCCCTGGCCTGCCTTGTAGTGGGAGGAGCCACCAACCAGGTGTGGCCATGCTCCCTTCGGCGGCTATAGAAGGGGCCCAAGAAGTTGCTGTACCGCACCCGAAATTCCTCTTGGCAGCCCTGCTTTAACCATCTATTGAGGATGCTCATGAGTCATTAGTTTGAGGGCTGTTAATTTCTATACCTTCATGTCACAGGAATCCTCCAGTTGAAGGCAGCTTGCCATAACATTTATAATTCCACGTGTTAATACCAAATTGCATAACAGATACACATTATACCCCATTGCATGCAAAAGAAGTGTTTTATTATTCCCCACTGATAAAATCTCCTGCCTCTGTTGTGAATGCAGATGTGTCAGTCACAGGTCAGCTTCTTCTGTATTGATGTTAGTGTCACACCCTGCGTCCTGGTACAAAGAAATTTGTACCCTGGGTTACGCAGGCAGCCATCTAATAAAGCTTTGCCTTGTAAAAAAAAAAAAAAAAAACTTCTGGAAAGAGCTGGTAAATTCTGCAGGCAGCAGATAGACATACATGGGAGGCTGAAAGCTGATCTCTCTATATATGAGCAGGAGGGGATGGACTGGTGAGCACTCTGGGGGGGACACACTTTCTGGATCCCACTGCAAACAAGTAGCTCTGTGCATTCCAGTCCAGTTGACAGGGGTGACATGGGGAAAGATTACTATACAATTTTGGGCATTGAGAAGGGGGCTTCAGAGGAGGACATCAAGAAAGCTTACAGAAAGCAAGCTCTGAAGTGGCACCCAGACAAAAACAAGTCAGCCCATGCAGAAGAGAAGTTTAAGGAGATTGCAGAAGCTTATGAGGTGCTCAGTGACCCCAAGAAGAGGGAGATCTACGATCAGTTTGGGGAGGAGGGTATGTATCATGTTTATATTTCGGCATCCTTCCCCCACATCCTGGATTCGGTTCCTGTGCTGCAATTTTCAGGCAGATGGGACAACATGGCACTGAGGGGGTTAATGGATTGTATCCAGAGAGGTTCCATGGTCTGAAATCTATGTGATCAGGTGTTTAGTAGATTACCATATATAGTGTATATAAGGTGCTGAAGCTTGCACGTAGATCAGTAGCAAATTAGGAGAGTTGTGGTTTGTTTTATATTTGTTTGTTTATTTTGTTCAAGCTGTTTTTTCCTCAGAATGTAGATCCACATAGAGGTAAAAATCATAGGCTAAGGACAGATTTGCAGGTAAAAGAGGCATTGTTGCCATAATAGTTGAAAATGAATTTTCACTATCCACTCTAAGCTTGCAGCTCTCTGGGATGTGACCATTGTGCGTCAGAAGATAAGGGGTGAGACTGACATACTTCTAAAGTGTCAGACCCAATGTTCATCTCAGGAGTTATCAAAGCAGCTGCTGTGATCATTCAGATGCAGCGTGACAAGTTTAATGACGTGATGGCATTTTACATGTGTGCTTTGCACATACACATGTTAAACATCTGGAGATGCTGTGTGAGGGTTATTATATCTTAGGCTGGGTACACACTACAGAAAATTTCTCTTGATGCAATATAGTTAACGATTTTACCAATGACTGAAAAAAAAAACCCCAAAAAAAGTCCTGATCAGCAGCCGATTCCTGTGTACACACTGTACACGTTTTACTAGATTTACCGTCAGATCTTTCAGTTCATCTGTCATAACCATCAGCTGAAAAGACAGTGACTCTGCACACTCCATAGACATCTATGGACACTGCTGGTCCTGAGTACATACACACTGCAGGATTGGAACGACATTGTTCCATCAATAAACAAGATTTTTAATCTGGTGTAAAAATCAAATCATACGATACAATGTGCTTTGGAACGATAATCATTCATCTTTGCAATGTACACACTAATGCGCTATCAGGCCAAACAGTCGTTTATCGTGTGATTGGCCCGATATTGCGCTGAAGACCCTGTAGTGTGTACCCAGCTTTACAGTACAGTGACGGTGAATCTTATATACAAACAGCAGGTGTGTGATATTACAGGCATGCAGGAGATACAAGCAATTCACAATACATAGAGGAGGAAGAGAAGTCTCAGGAATGTGGATAAAGGTGATTGATGTATGTGATACCATTGAGTGCATGCTGAGAAGCAGAAGTGAGCTACTGTACCATGTTATACACCAAGTAGATAGATGGGAATGATATTCATGGTACTATTGTATCAGTCATCACAATATAGAAGTGTCTGTCATTTGTTCTATATGTACAGTTAATGGGGGCCGAAAAAACATGGGTCTACGTCACTGGTGCTGTACAATATATGCAGAGGAGACTTCAGAGAATGTTTATCAAATCCGGGGGTAAATGTATCAAGCTGAGAGTTTTCCGGCGGGTTTGAAAAACCAATCAGATTCTAGCTATCATTTATTTAGTACATGCTACAAAATGACAGCTAGAATCTGATTGTTTGCTATAGGCAACATCTCCACTTTTCAAACTTGCCAGAAAACTCTCAGCTTGATACATTTACCCCCTGGTCTTAAGGAAGGTTAGAAGTATATATTTAAGGATATCTCTTCATAACAAGGTTCATACTACATATTCAGTATCTAAATAAATTTACACGGATGAGGAGGGATATATACATTTACTTATATATAACCAGCATACTCCATGGCGCTGTACAATTGGGGACAAACACTGTAATTAAAGAAGGGTGTTAGCAGACAGACATAGCAGTGAGGGATATTTGTAAAGTGTGCACTGTGAGCCTTATATAAAGGTTTCACGCTGAGAAAAGAAGGTTGTTGATGCATACATGTGAAGGCTAGACTTGTTATGTCACTTACAGTATATACAGTGACAGAAGTTGGAGGAGGGAAGTCTCCACTCCTATATAATACATACATGGACTGACCCTCTCTGGCTCCCAGCCCAGATAAACTAAGAATGTTACATGATGTCATGACATTCCAGGGCTGAATCTTAACTCTAATTGCAAACAGCAACTTTGTGCCAAGAAAATGTGTCTTGAGAAATATCCAAAATAAGCTTGAAGAAGGCACAGTCACTGGTTCCTGCCAGGAGGCTGTGCCTGAACAGCTTGCAGATCTGCAGAGTCTCTCTCTATACTTCTTCATTATAATGCTGCTAAGTCAGCTCCCTTTGGATCAATAACTGTTCAGCTGCGGGACCTGTAAGCTTAAAATGCATCTAGTGACGCATGCAAATTCTATGCAAAAAAGGCCTCTGCTTGGTCTGCAGTTTTTTTAGCTTTGGGCTGCTAATCAAGGGTGGTGGAAGCACCCCCAAACACATCTCCCCTACTTATTTATCTCCTGCACATATTTTCATGCCAATGGACTATGGACTTTTCACTCATGTATATTTACATAGAAGTCTGTCTAACAGTTATATAGAATATCACTGCAGGGTATACATAGGCACTTGAGGTGCTGTGACTCTCAGTACATCTTCTAAGTTGATTGTAAGATTTTCTAATATATTCAGATAACATTCTTGATCCATTTTGACTACATTAGGGTGACACTGTACACATGTATAGTACTATATGGGTGGTAATCCTATTTAATGACAATTGCATTCAAACAATTTGGAATCAAAATCTGTGTGGCACTTGTACAGCATCCTAGGCCGACTGGAGCAAGGGACTCCCTTATGTCAGATTCAATATATGGTTAAATCATCTGGAGGTTTATGGATGGGGTATTAAATGGACAGCTTTATACACAGGAAGTCTGGTATGCCTAGAGGCAAATGCTTCCCCCATGTTCACAACTTTATCTCTAATAGCCCTATCATTTTAAGTGTCCTTCAAGGTAATTTGCATTTAAACAGTTGACTTTTAACTTCTACCGCCAGTATCATCATCACCATTTATTTTATATAGCGCCACTGATTCCGCAGCGCTGTACAGAGAACTCACTCACATCAGTCCCTGCCCCATTGGAGCTTACAGTCTAAATTCCCTAACACACACGCACAGACCGAGAGAGAGAGAGAGATTAGGGTCAATTTTGATAGCAGCCAATTAACCTACTAGTATGTTTTTGGAGTGTGGGAGGAAACCCACGCAAACACAGGGAGAACATACAAACTCCACACAGATAAGGCCATGGTCGGGTTTTGAACTCATGACCCCAGCGCTGTGAGGCAGAAGTGCTAACCACTGAGCCACTGTGCTTATGAATACAAATTCATATGCATTAATGTTTCCCTTTCCACTTGCTGGTATCATATCCATAGCTCACTGGGCCCTTCGGTTTAAATGTGATCCCTTTTAACTTTTATTTTCCATATTTAATTAACCAAGTTACACTGCACAGTTTATCTCATAATTGTGTAGATTTTACCAGTACCACAGAATTTGCCTCATATACCGTTTGTCAGAATATTAAAGGGCAACTTATGACATTCATAAATATATAGATCAAAGTTCCCACACTTAGATGGCAGTTAACACATAAACAGTTTTGTTATCTCAGTTCCCTGCAATTTCCTTCCTTGTCAGATATTTTAGCCTGAGCTAGGCTAACTGCAATGATCTTCAGTGGTCTTATTAATGTAAGATTTGGGGAAGAGGTTATCAAGCAACTTGCATGTTAGATTTAATGTCCCTATCAATGCTGGAATCTGGCATAGAACCTTGAATCACACATGGATTGTCACAAATGCAGCATTCCCATCCTAAGAAAAGTTTTTGTTTGTTTTTTTTGTTGTTCATTCCATTATAGGCAGCCAGCACTTACTTTATGTCCAAATGCATAAAGTTACTGCACCACCCCCCCCTTCGTTCCAGGTTTACAGCCCTGGTGTGCGTAAGTTGCTGTATATAAAAGCCTGCACACTCAGTGTACGCTCATGGAATGTAGTCTTTCCATCACTACCACCCACTCAGTGTTTATTATAGGAAATGCCAGTGCTTCAGCCACATGTTTGATTTTGTCTCCAGTATCTTTGGCAACGTCAATGTGCAGCATTTACATGGTCCTTGGACTTACAAATCCTGTAACAAGGAGTCATTCTGGGCAGCTCCCAAATAATGAATGGTCTCTGCTGTCTTGAAAAAACGACCACTGCTCGTCCTCTAGAAGGAAATCTAGAACATGTTGGGTATCGATTCTTTTGTACTTCGTTGTGTTACTTTGTCCCATCTGTTCAGTAACTCATTGGGCCTGATTGAGTAAGTAGCCTCCTGGACAAAACAATGTTACAATGCAAGGGGTGCAAATTAATTTTCTATTTTGCACATAAGTTAAATACTGTCTGTTTATCATGTAGCACACAAATACTTGGTAGCTTATTTGTACACTGACATTAAAAGTTGATATTTGTGTGCTAGATGAAAAACAGACAGTATTTAACTTATGTGCAAACTAGAAAGCTAATTTACACCCCTTGCATTGTAACATGGTTTTGTCCAGGAGACTACTTACTCAATGTTTTTTACTTAACTTCCCTTAATGAATCAGACCCATTGCGATTATGTCTATAATATAGAATAAGTAAATATACAAAATAAAAGAAATAAAGTGACAAGGCACCGTTTGAATTTGAGAAAAGTGGTGTCTACACTTTCCGCATCTTCATTTTGAGTTGCACACACATGTAAGATATGTGCAACCTTAAATCTAGCGTGTAGATGCATCCAGAGCACAGATGTGCCAATCAGCAACTCCAAATCCTGCACCCGTTTTATGCAGGTGCAAAATTTGCATCTTGTAGCTACCATATTTCAAGGTCTGTGTAATGTAAAATAAGATGCATCTCAAATGGATGTGCTTAACTTGCATTTGCATGATTTTACTGTACTGCACTTGCATGTTAACACCACTAATTCGCCTCTCTGAGTGCAAGGGGTCACAAGTGCAAGATACATGCAACTCTAAATAAGAAAGCAAGTTGTTCACATGAGCAGTGTGCCCATTTTTCACCAAGGTGCATCTTTGCGTTCAGCAATTGCACTGACGTGCAGCTCTCCATTAGATCTATTGTGTAAAGTGGGCAGTGTGTCACACTAGGCCAGCTGTTAAAGGTCCCTGGAACAGGTATAATTCACACCCCTGCATCCTCTCTCACTCGTCTGATCAGTCTTACAAATGTCTATGTCACACAGATGTGCTCAGATGTACAGTCATACAAAATATCATGGCTTTCTGAGAATTATATGACTGAGGGGGAAACATCCATGCAGGTGAAGGCTCCCATTGGACACCACGGCTTCCAATCACCCTGTCTCTAATATTTGGGGGAAAACGTTAGGCATAGACGAGTGTTTTGAATATTCCACCTTTATTTATGTCTTTTTTTTAACATTTAACAAAATATTTATTATAATGATACTTGTTAACTACACTATTCCTGGCATAATGGAATAAATTCAGTTATTCAGTTTACTGTGTTGCTGCCTCGGTAATACATATTCCATACTGTGAATTGCTTTAGTTGTTACATTACTTACTGAAAAAAATAAACTACATTGATTGTCTAGTTTAGAAAACACTCAACAACAGTGACTGAGTTTTTCAGAGTTGTTCAGAACCCCCTTCCCTTGAAAAACACTTTGTTGAGGGAAAGTGAGGATTATTGCGTAACATTCTACCTGCCAAATGTTGGAGTGTCCGCGTGTCAAATGTAGAGATCACCTGCACTTTGATGCCAGGATTACCGCTATCACCTTCTGATATGCACAAGCAAATAAGAGTATGTGCCGGCAAGTTTTACACATGACTCATAGAAAAGTCATGTAGTGTTAACATATATTTGTTATACCATATACAGCTTTTGCAAAGTATGACACAATAGTGGATCAACAATTTATGTATTATGAAAAATAACTTTTGCTGGTTTGAAATATGTGTTTAGTTTAATGTTTGAAATATGTGTTTAGTTTAATGTTTGAAATATGTGTTTAGTTAAATTTTTTTGTTTTGCCATTACATCTAGGGCTTAAAGGAGGACCTGGTGCTCAAAACGAACATGGAGGGAACTTTCACTACACGTTCCATGGAGATCCTCATGCGACGTTTGCTGCGTTTTTCGGGGGAGCTAACCCATTTGAAATGTTCTTTGGAAGACGAATGCCCGGAGCCCGGGACGACGAGGACATGGAGTTGGACAATGATCCCTTTTGCTCGTTTTCTAGCTTTGGCATGAACGGATTTCCAAGAGAAAAGAACCAAGTTGGCAATCAGATCCGGCGTAAGCAGGACCCACCTATTATCCATGAGCTCAGGGTGTCCTTGGAAGAGATTTATCACGGATGCACTAAAAGAATGAGAATCTCCAGGAGAAGGATGAATCCCGATGGAAGAAGTGCACGGACTGAGGATAAGATCCTTACTATTGAGATAAAGAAGGGGTGGAAAGAAGGCACCAAAATCACATTCCCCAAAGAGGGAGACGAGACGCCGATGACCATTCCTGCGGACGTGGTTTTTGTTATTAAAGACAAACCTCATTCACATTTTAAGAGAGATGGTTCAAATATTGTGTGTCCTTTACAGATCAACCTGCGCGAGGTACGGCTCTGTATTTGTTGTTTTTTAGTAGTAGATTTCTTTTTACATTTAAACTGCTTTTCTTAATAATAGTTGTCCACAACCCACACATCCATGTATGACGCTTAAAGAGTCTGAGTCTGGTTTCATGTCAGGAAGTACGTAACCCAGGGGCAAACGCAGGATTTGTAGAGAGGGGTTTCCACACCACGCCACCAGTGGGCGTGACCAGCATGCATGGGGGTGTGGCTATAATATTAGACAGTGCTTGGCTGCTCACTGACTCTCCCTATCCTCATAATATACATGGGCAATGCTATGTGCACTACTGTTAGGTGCACGCAGCTCTCCCTTTTCAAGCAGAGCCGTGTGACACGGGGGCAGGGTCCAGCCACCTCAATTATATAGTGCTCCAGGCTTGGAGGGGCAACCCCCCCCCCTCCTCGGTTTGCCTATGTAACCATTTCTTCTAGTGAAGTGAGTTGTGGTGATGCAGGTGAATGTGGATGTAAGAATATATAAATTGGTGCTAAATGACAGAACGGAAGTGATGTGGTCCCCAAGTCACACACAAACGCAGAGTTCGTCCAATACATTATTATTGTTACTATAGCACCAATCATAATTGTCTGCTTTGTTTTTCCTCTTAAAGGTTGAAGGGAATGTTTATGGTTCCCACATATAGGGGGGAATTGAACTCAGCGCAAGGTCTGGTTGAGCACAATAGCGGTTATTGTGATAGAGAAATCGGAATGTTGGCGAAGAGATCTCACGTTGAATTGAATCCTGCCCCATAGATTCTTCCTATGCACCTATTGTGCATTGTGCAGGACCTGCACTCACGTTAGCTGTGCACATGTCACTATATTGTGACAGTTTTTTAACTGCTTGAATTAGCTGAAACAAAACTTCTTTATTTGTTAATTATTGTCATTTTTTTTACAATTGCTGATGCTGTCATAAAGATTGACTGACAAACTGTAGCTTTACTGACACATATATATGTTACAAGCAATGTCTTCAAAAGCCAAAACAACACATGGGTTCCAGCTAAATTCCTTTATATTCAAATGTAATTTATAAGCTTAATCTCCCCCCCACCTTTACATGTCCCGCTGGTAATAACCCCCAGCACACACAAACACACACACGCCATTACATACTTTCATCCACAGACTTGTCTTCTACTTTACATTCCCTGCCATTTTCCGCCCAGGTGGCTTATAGGGGTCGCAAATGGGCTTCCAGGGACCTTTAATCTGGTTGTAGCCTTCATTGGTGCTGCTAATGCTATTCCAGCGGTTTCCACGATAAACGTGGGGTTTAAAAATGTTGAGATTGCCAAAATAATATGGCTTTATAGTATGATAATGTCTAATTTTTACTAACCTGTTTTTTGCAGATGAAAATCCCAGTTTTACTGCCCTCTTATTACCTTACTGATGGTTGGTAGTCCTGGAACTTACTGCTGTGACGTACAGTAAAACATAGAGAGAAGCTAACACCACAAGAATGTGTCTACAGCTTATGTACTACTAACAAAAGTCATATCATTATTGGTGAGCTGTATTAGTGATCCCAGTACTGCCCGGTAACTAGAAATAGCCCAGTGTCCATAGAAAGATATATCGTGTGACCACACCGGATATGTGGATAATAAGGGACTTGGCGACTTTTGCAGTGGAGAAGGCTCCTGAACACGCCCTGCAAATCACCGCCGCACAGGCTTAGTAATCACTGGTACAATATACAAAAAACACAAAAAAGGTATCTCCAGTGCAAAACCTCAAAATGTACAGAATATGACAGCAGCCACCTTTATAAAAACTCTGATCCACCAATGAGTTAAAATCTAAATGCTACAAACAAACATATATATTGGCACGGCGCTAGTATAAGTAATACATACAATATTACATCAATATCTAATGATGCATATATAGTCTTTATCAGATCTCACTGAAATACAATTTCTTCCATCGCTTCAAACCATAACAGACGACCTTCCAATAGTCAAAACATGGACATAAACCGATGGGGATAAGTACTGGTCAGTCTAGAGCCATAATAGTTGATGACGGAGGGTCATGCTTTATTTCTCATGTATTCACGTGACGTTATATATAAATCACAGAGAAAACATCATAGTGCAAACTGTTATAAATGCAACTTGTGTTTGTAATACTTGTTATTTTTAACATGCAACACCTCACGTCTCCCAGTGATAGTTCTCAAAATTTCCAAATTCCCCCTTAAGAGTGCACACTTACGATAATTAGCTCAGATCATAAGCCTGTAGTATGGAACTTCTTCTTCGTATTGCACTAGGTGGTCTCCCATCCAGAAAACAACCCAGCCAAACTCTGCTTAGCTTCCAAGACTTAGCAAATCTACATCATGGGACTCCTCCTTCTTACTGCACTTCAATGGTTAGCAAGGGTCCATATGCATGTATATGTGAGAAAACAATAAGCACTCATAGGGGCGTATTCAATTGTCAGCGTTAACGCTGAAAAACGAGCGCTCAAAAAATATTACCGTTTATATGGTAATATTGCGCGCGAAAACCGTTAATACAGTAGTTTACTCGCGGCGAGCTGAAATTCCGCGAGTAATTACCGTATTAACGGTAAGATTTTTTGAGCGCTCGTTTGTTAGCGTTAACGCTAACAATTGAATACCCCCCATAGTGTATTATTTTTTAAGTAAAAAAGAAAAATGTATTTCCTGGTATCCAACATCTCACAATAAAAACTGAGTATATATAAACAAATGTACAGGTACAAAAATACATAAAAACTTCAGCGAAAAATATCAGCACATGACGTCCAAGTTGGACTCTTACCACAAGGCAGATGGTATACAGCGTGCAAACAATGTAAGTGAAGAGACGGCTTTCTCCACTAACGCCCACCTCGGGAAAAAGCTAACCTAGCCTTGATAAAGATCTTCATGATTGAAACGCGTTGGCTGTTGGGGTACACACTCAGTCCGGTACAGCTCAATAAGGGTGATAAAGTGCGGCATCTAAGAAGATGTTACACTCCCTATCCTGTCCCTATCCTGTCCCTCTCCACTATTGGGTGCACTAATAGTGTGACGCTGGCTCCACGGTAATATTATCGGTCACTAACTGATGGTGCAGAAACATGTATCACCCTGATGAAGCCCTGCCCAGTTCTCAGTTCACCATCATGAACATGAATGCACGTTTCTTAGAACAGGAATTGTCTCACAGCCATAAGTACTCAAACCCCTTTGGGCAGTACAACCGGCCTATGTGTCTGGCTGGTTAAACGTGTTTGCAAGAAAAACCAACAAAACATTTTAATGATGCAATGTTGGGGCCTTTTTCACCAAATTCCATCTCTGAGGCAGACAGGAAGAACACACTGGAGAGCACATGGGTGTTATAATGTCCTGTATGCATGTACGTGTGTTATTTTATTGTTGATGCATAGACGGATATCTGAATGTTAGTGTAGCGCATGTGACTCTGCTTGGTACTGTAGTGTGGTGTATATTTGTGCAGTCTATGTTATTGTTAATGCAATGTGTGTGTATATCTGTGAATCTGCAGTAATGGAGACAGTTACTAACAAGACTAAACGTATATTACTCCTTGTCAGAGCTGGAGCTATCTGGCTGGTAGGCCGAGTCATTGTAATATCTATACTTAAAGTTACAGAGTGCACTGCAAGAAATCCTTGACTGCTGGAGAACACGTGAGATAAGTGACACTCAAAGCTTCGTGAACCATCCTTCCTAAATGCATATTTATGATGGTTTGCTGCGGTAACTGGGGAAATCCAATTGCAAAATACAACTGTGAAATTAGTTACTCGGAGGATCCACCGTCAATTCAACGGGGACCATTTTGGCGTTATGACAAAGTGAAAAATGGTTATGGTTCATTTGGTTGAGAATTGCGTTTCAATGCAGCATCTCGGAGCGCCAGGTTTATATCATTTCCACGGCCATATTTAAGGAAAGGAACAAAGAAAAATAAAAAGGAGAAAATTTGCACCTTGCCAAAACCACGTAGCACTGCAAGGGGGCACATTTTAAATATGTGGACAGAATTAGAGTTAGGAGGGGGGGGGGGGTATCCTAGCTCAATACTTAATTACACTTAATAAAGCTGTCCATTATGTGTCTATTACATGCAAAGACAGCCAGTATTTTCCTGCATGCAAAAAATTAAATGACTGCATTTGCCCCCCTTTGTATCGCAACATGGTTTGTCCAGGAGCAAATTTGCACTGTTGCTCCTAACTATAGAGCCTATAGAGCAACTTTTTTTTCCCTCCATACAATGTTAGGGGAACTAGGAGAATCTGGTCCCGTAAATCCATTTACATGAGTACAATGTAGAGGTGATCATATATAATTTATGTTGTACACATTTTTTTAAAATAAACATGCAGTCATTTATTATATATTAACTATAAACTTAATATGCAATATCAGGGGGTGATAAAATTGCGTTTCACATGTTTTTATCAAACTTTCCATAAAAATGTAGGGTCAATGATATTCATTGGCCACTCTGAGCGGGTAACTAAAGCATTTTTCAGCGAAAGAATAAGTAAAATGTTTATCCTGTGCAATAGGAGAGGTCTGGCCAACCTGTGGCACTCCAGGTGTTGTGAAACTACAAGTCCCAGCATGCTTTGCCTGTAGGTAGCCAGTGGATAGCCGTCAGAGCATGCTGGAACTCGTTGTTTCACAACACCTGGAGTGCCACAGGTTGGTCAGGCCTGCAATAGGACTTGCTGTCCAACTGTACCGATCAAATGCTAACTTGTCATTACTTCCTGCTTGTTACAGTTACTGGAAATCCAGAAATGTCTATCATTTGGCACTGTATGGCCACAATGTAATGTTATCATTTATTCCAGGCCCTGTGTGGATGTGCCATCACGGTGCCCACCTTGGAGGGACGAAATATCCCCATGACAATAAATGAAATTATTAAACCAGGGATGAGACGGAGGATTATCGGGTACGGACTTCCTTTTCCAAAAAACCCATCGCAACATGGAGATCTCCTGGTTGAGTTTGAAGTCATATTCCCAGACAACATTCCACAGCCATCCAAGGAGATTCTGAAACGACACCTACCTATTTGATAGGATTCCAGGCATGGGTAACGGGAAGAAGACATAGGCCCATCATTGCAGCATAAGAAGCTCAATGAATAACCTATAACATCCAAACGTGTACACGATATACTTTCAAAGGGTGTGCACACACTTCAGCAGTATTAGGATGGGCAATGTATGTACAGTGTTGTAATTCTAACAAAGACATTTTGTGCTCTTGCCAACTTTTGTGCCACGGGCTTACTAATGACGGGTGTTTAATATATGAGTATTTCTTTTAGTGTAGAGCTGATAACTGTATTCAGGAAGCTTGCAAATAGTATATACTTGGTAGTGATGCAAAACTCTACAGTAATGATACTTGTTAAACATTATACCGACAGTATTTCAGACACTATACTTGACACTTTAACTGTTCCCTCCCCAACAGCGTCTATTTTGTGGGTTGAATTAAGGGGCATAAACATGTGAGTTTGATAGGCACATTCTTACAACGTACACCTGTCCACTTAAATGTATATATTTTGTGAAATGTTAAATGCACTAAAACCACAATACTGACATGGGGGGGTTTGATACTCCTACTGGGGTAGTTAACCAAAGAATAAATGGAAAGTGCAATACAAAGCAGCTGTGCTAGGAAGCTGTATTTATCATAACGGTTGCTAACCATGGAATGAATGCTTTCAGCATCACCTCTTATCAATCAATGTTGGAAATAGACCCTGGGGGAAACCACTGAGAGTATTTACTAAGATCCTATTTAGGTGCAAATCTGCACGGCAATTAATCAGCAATATTCTTTTACCTGTCTAGTGCAAGTAAGACAATGAAAGTAAATGTTTGATTAGATGATATGACTTTGATGCAAATTTGCGCCTTTCAGAGGGCCTCATTTCCGAAACCAATTCACACCCCGCAAAGTTCCTTCTTTTGGCACAGCTGAGCTGGCAGGGTAACCCAACGCAAAGGTGCGTGACTGCTGTCCGCTTTCGAGGGGCTTCTAGGCAGACTAGAAGGGCAGCTAGGTGCACGGAGAGATGGACTGTGCAAAAGTGTAAATGTTGTATCGTAGTCCAACCTCGTAGCGCTTTATAATAGTGTGGAGTGATCAAGACTCTTTATTACACGTGCCTTTTGTTGTTTGTGTGCAAAGCTTTTTATTACATTGCTCGGAGTGCACCTAGAAATTTTTGGCCATCAACGTGAGATATGAAGGAACGAACGTGTGCCATTAAAAGTATAACGTGAGACCCAAAGACACCTCTGAGCTGGATTCATGTCCTTGAAATGGCTATGCACACAGCAAGGTACTCTATGAAACGTAGAGATGCTCAGGCTCGGTTATTCGAGATCCGAACATACCCGAAGTTAGCATATCCGAGTACCGAAACTATTGCGCTTTTTCGGATTTGAAAACGAGGCAAAACGTCATTGTTACGTCGTCGGATCTCGCGAGTTTCGGATTTCTTTTTAAGATCCAACATTGCGGACGGTGGGAGGGAGGGCTGAGCCCCATTTTTCTTTTCTGCTACTGCTGTGTGCCAATGTGTCCTAGATGTGCTAGGAACTGCCGTGTGCTTGTGTCATTACTCTGTCGCTTACCATCCAGCCCGGTCGCTGCAATCTTTGTCATAAAGTGTATGAAAATAATAATGTGATCTGTGAGGTGGTCAAAATTGACTGCAAATGACTTGAGATTAGTGTTATTGAGGTTAATAATAATGTAGGATCAAAAAAAGAGCAAAATTATGTGATTTTAGCATATTTTAGGATTTTTTCTAAAAAATCCAAAACCAAAACACGAGGGCGGTTTTGTCAAAACCAAAACACGAAACTAATCCAGATCCAAAAACCAAAACCAGTTCACGGGAGTCAGTGAGCATCTCTATTAAAAAGGGCTCTTACTTCTTTTCTTTATTTAATTATTTAATTTTAGTAATCACGCTTATCAAAATGTAATCTCTTTTTGGTATTGCACCCCCAAAGTGGGTCGATCGTGGTTGGGTTTGGGCAAATTGTGGGCTGGGTATATTTTGCATGTCTAAATGTTGGAAGGTATGTTTTTAGGGTGTGGGAGGGAACTGGAATACAACCAGGCAATCACGAGGAGAACATACAAATGCCGCACAGATAGGGCTCTGGTCAGAATAGAACTTCTGACGCCAGAAAACGTAGACTCTGACTTACAAAGGAGGTGCTTCTAAGCAGAGAAAAGCACTAAAGATACAAGGCAGTGGTGGGCACCCCAAAAGGCCATAGCAGGTTCCCCTACTGGAGGTAACAGAGGGAAATCTGAGGGAACCTGCCACCTATTGTTGTGGTTTGGGCTCCTACACTGGCTCCCTGTGTCCTCCAGAATCCAATTCAAATTACTCACACTTACCTACACAGCCGTCAACAACACCACCCCTTCATACATCTCTAATCTCATATCAAAATACAATCTCTCCCGCCCTATTAGATCTACCTCTGACCTGCACCTTGTCTCGTCTCTGGTAACCCCCTCTTACTCCCACCTACAAGACTTCTCCCGTGCTGCTCCCCACTTATGCAATTCCCTACCACTCTCAATCAGACTCTCCCACAGCCTTCAAATCTTTAGACGCTCTTTGAAAACCCATCTCTTTTTAGAGGTGACTTTATCCTCGATAACACTAATCACACTAATGCACCCTCACAGCTATCCCAATCTCCACTCTGAGCCACACTCGCTCCTCTTGTTTCAGCTGTGCCCTCCTCGACTTAGAATGTAAGCTCTCTAATGAGCAGGGTCCTCCATACCCTTTGTTTTCATGTCTGCAGTTATTTTATCCACCTTGTATGTCCCTGTTGTATGTGTGTCCTGTTTCTCTCACCGTCCTGCAGAGCACTGTGGTGCCTTACAAATCAAATCTACCATAATAATTCTGCTTTTATCGTGAATCACCCACATTTGGTTCAAAAATACACCAGGGGGTAAATGTATCAAGCTGCAGGTTTGAAAAGTGGAGATGTTGCCTATAGCAACCAGTCTGATTATAGCTGTAATTTTATATAGTATATATATGTATAGGTGTGTGTATATATATATATATATATATATATATATATATAATGACTTGGTAACACCTAAAGGGTTTTAGTTAGTACTACAGCAAGCAGTAATGAAATCCTAGCTTTTTATACTGGCTTCCCTGTAAATAAGCATCAGTAGATCCCTTGTCTATTTGCTTTACCTGGTAGTATACTCCTGTCATGTTTTCCATGAAACTCAACACATGTTTCTATTCATATGGACGAGCCCTTAGTATCCAATTTATAAAGCACCAACATACTTCACAACTGCAATAGGGTGACACACAAAATATATACTGATAGCAATATTATGAGAGAATGAGAGTGTCCTTGTTTCATCAAAAAAATAAATTAAGCTTCACAGAACAATGGTTATAAACTGATTTAATCTGCTTTAAGAACGCTAGAAAGCTATTTAACCATTGCTTCTCCTTTAGTTCTACGACAGTATATCCTTTACATAAATTGTACATACAAATATAAATTGTCTGCATTATGCACTTAACAAAACAAAACTGATAGATATATTTATAGTGTTGGGGACACTAATTAATAAAAGAGAAATTATACACTCCTTCAACCTGATTTTCAGGTACTGACTAAAGCTATATTCTACTCAGATTGCTACCTCCACAATCAAAATCCTGGGCCACATGTAATCTGTGTTGTGTCCGAGCGCTCCTGTTTAGTAATCCCTGGCATCCCTCTCCGATATGACAGGTTGATTGCTGAAAAAAGTAGTCAAAAACCTGCAGAAGATTAGAATTTTTTTTATTTTATTGTTTTTTTAAACGTAAAAGCTGACATGTTTAATCTGTAAGAGCAGAGGTGTGACCCTGCTATATCTTGTATCACTCTTAGACCCAATAGACTTTCAGCCATTGGCTAAATATTTAAAATATTCATAAGTAATTGGAAAGTCGGGTCAGAATGACCACAGAATTTTACTTCCATGCGGTAAATTTGTCAAGCTGTGAGTTTCTGGCGGGTTTGAAAAGTGGAGATGTTGCCTATAGCAACCAATCAGATTCTACCTAACATTTATTTAGTACATTCTACAAAAGGATAACTAGAATTTGATTGCTATAGGCAACATCTTCACTTTTAAAATCTGCTGGAAACTCGTATCTTGATAAATTTACCCCCATGTCTCTGTAGGAGAAAATACACTTTTAGAGTTTAGTTATCTTTTAGGTAAGTTAATAATCACTTTGGAAAATTAATTATAAAAACTACATGTTTGCTGAAATTTGTGTTATTTTCAATTAAGTATTATGATAACAGGCGGATGTGAGGTTAACGTTCCCCCACCAGAACTTCAGCGAAACAGGAGGATGTATTACATCTATAAGATCGCTGAGTTTTGTTTGAAATAATGCATAGTATTTTTCTCTGAAGGATTATTTTTCCTTATTAAATAATTCACCTCTTGAGTGATATGTTTTAGTGGCTGACTGCCCATCTCTGAGAACACGTCATAGCTCTGCTTTTCTTCAGTGTGATTCAGAGTAAAGACATTTTGTCCCTGTTTTGGTTATATCCTCAGGCAGCCTCCCAGCCAGCTGGTCTTTGGATCTCTACCAGATAAAGGTTTGTACCTTTTAAGGACGCAGTTTATAAGATCACCCAGCAACACCCTTGATGCACATAGGCAGCTTGATGTCATTGTTCATTTTATGGATAGCTGCAATAGGTCGTTTTATCAAAACCTAAATAATGTAGCAAAAGGTCATCTAATATCTACTAATGCAGATTTTATTGGTCCCTATGCTCAAAACCACATCATTTATTTGTTTTGCTTAAATATAGCTTTTAAAAGTATATATTTGATACCTATGTTGTATGAACAACATTTTACACAAAAGGTTTCAAAAAATATAATTAGATATTTTTTTTCATTCACTGTGGCCTCTCTCACTAAATAGTGTCACATTTCACTATGGTGCAAATATGGTCCTCATCTGTGTGTGTGTAAGTGCACTACTACCATCTCCTCTCAGAGGGTAGAGATATTTCTGCAACTGAAACGGGCTGGGGGGCATCTGCCCCTGGGTCCAGTCCCTTATTGGCCTACCTTGGGCTGGGTCACTGGGCCAACTGCATTTTTTTCATTTAAAATGTTTCTAATTGGCTGCTGATCCAAGTCTCACCCCCCCGGGTATAATTTTCCAGCCATACCTTGAACTTAAAGTTGTCCCTGGTTGCATAGAGAGGCATAACGGTGGCCTAGTGGTTAGCACTTCTGCCTTACAGCACTGTGGTCATGAGTTCAATTCCCGACCATGGCCCTATCTGTGAGGACTTCGTATGTTCTCCCTGTGTTTGCGTGGGTTTCCTCCGGGTGCTCTGGTTTCCTCCCATACTCCAAAAACATACTGGTAGGTTAATTGGCTGCTAACTAAAAATGTACCCTTTTTGCAGAGTGGATGTGGCAGTGCTGTCCATTTCATTGAATGAAGCAGCCCTGAAAATGCCCCCTATCCACCCCTTTATTTTAGTAATCTTGCTTAGCAAAAGCAACTCTCATTTTTGCACTGTACTACAAAAACTAGACCTATCCCTACTGGAACAGCCCTGACTGCGTTCAAGTCCCTTGGCCTGTAAAAACTGTGTGCTTTGGTGGAAAGCTAGGCGTACTTGCACAAATTGAGATGCACGGCAGGACCAAAGCAGCGGAAATATTGCGCTTTGTAAATGTCCTATGTATTTAGTATTCTCTCTAATTAAATGCTAGTTTTGTATGTTTATGTAGCCTGAGCTCGGTTACATGAGCGAATACAGCAATACCGATCATATAGACAGACTTGGTTTGTAGAAACACAGTTGACAGTGTTTCCAAATCAATATAACCGAGAGAAACTTGAAATGCTATGAAGTAGTTGTAACATCGACAACAGACAGTGCCCTATATTCAAGAGCATAAAACTTGATTTCTTTTCACGAAAGTGTCCCTTTAACTCTGTGATCTCTTTTTTTTTCTTGGTAATAGGACAATATAAAGGAAATTGAATCATTTTAGAGACTCAGTTTACTATACAACAATAAAGCACTATAAAACCAAATTGCTATTTTATATTGAATAAAAATAAAAGAATACTCTGATTCTTAGTAAGAATTGTCATTGTCTTTCTGTAACTGTAAAGGGAAACAGATGTTTTTCTATTTTTCTGTAGAAGAGACTGCTATATTGTTTTGTCTGTTGAGGTATATTAAATATCATCTGCAGTAACCTTTGCACATTTGAATTATAAAGTAATAATTTAACAAAATTTCGCTTAAATAAGAAGTACTCATATTTAATTGAGAAGAGCAATACTAACATTTTCAAAGTGAGCAGATTATCGGTGTAATATCCCTGTAAAATGTCCTTCCCATCTTCGGGATCTATATTATGTCCATTTTTTTGTAACAAACTGGCTTATTCAGTATTATTTGTCCACGTATTATGTGTCCGTCTCTATTATCAACAATTATCTTTGTTGAGTGGACATCATATAAAAGTACAGGTAATTTCTTGTAATACAACCCAAAAAGCACACCCCCTTCCCCAACAGCTTTAGTAGTAAAATAGGTCTGAAAATGTCTTTGTTTTACTATATTCTGACCTGTTTTACACTTTGAAGTTTTTCCTATCTTTATGTTTTTATGGCGTTAAGATTCCTATTTTGGATAAAATGTTGTGAAAGGGAAAGGATTTCAATTTGAAGCATGATGCTTGTGACTTTCTTATATTTAGAACTATAATTATATTTTGTTTGGTGTACTTTATGTTTCATAACTATATTTTTTAATAAAGATTTCTTAAAGTGTTTAATAAACTTCTGTTCTGAATGATTTTAAACTTCAGGTTCGATATTAATCCGGAAGACTGGGATAGTGGATAGTGTGTGATAAGGTTTATGTGATGGAATGAAGGTGAAGAGTGGTTGGATAACAGGTGGAATACTGGGATAGTGGATAGTGTGTGATAAGATTTATATGATGGGATGAAGGTGGAGGTTGATTGGATACCAGGTGGAATACTGGGATAGTGGATAGTGTGTGATAAGGTTTATATGATGGGATGAAGGTGGAGGTTGATTGGATACCAGGTGGAATACTGGGATAGTGGATAGTGTGTGATAAGGTTTATATGATGGGATGCAGGTGGAGAGTGATTGGATACCAGGTGGAATACCGGGATAGTGGATAGTGTGTGATAAGGTTTATGTGATGGGATGCAGGTGGAGAGTGATTGCATATCAGGTGGAATACTGAGATAATGGATATTGTGTGATAAGGTTTATGTGATGGGATGCCGGTTTCGGGTGATTGGATACCAGGTAGAATACTGGGATAGTGGATAGTGCTTAGAAGCCAACATGAAAGATGGGAAGGTTAGTGAAACAGTGTGACATAAAATAATATGGGAAATGGAGAGGCCTATGTGAAAGATGGAGGAAATGGAGAGATGTGTGATACAGGACGATGATATTTGGGTAATTAGTCTGATCTTATCCAATTTAGACACAGATAGAATGGAAATGCGGAAGATGCAATATGAGTAGTTATGTCTGACAGAGGATGGAAGGCGGAGAGTTTTGTGGGCCATATAATGGAAGATAATGAGATATAGGTGACAGATGGATAATGTGGTGGTCTATAGGATAGAAAATGGGAAGGTCTATGGGGCAGAAGGTGGATGACAGGAATGTGTGTTAGACAGAGGATGTACGATGGGAACTCACAGACAGAGAGTGTATGACCTGAAGGTCTAAGATAGATGATGGAAAATGTCTAGTTCTATGGGGTTAAAAATGGGACATTCTGTGGGACAGAGATACAAAATGGGATTTCTGTGCTGTAGACGACGAACATAGGAAGGACTTTGGTTCATATGATAGGAGATGTGAGGATCTGCTGGGCAGCATGATAGATTGGACAGTTGCTGTGCAGAGCAGCAGTGAACGGATCATACCTCCCAATGTTCCGACTGTTGGGACAAATCGTCACTGTATGTTCATGCAGACACCTCTACAACCACCGTCTGAGATGGTGTCTCCCTGCCTGTGTGCTAGTGCACATTATATGAACAAATTATGTTTAACTCACTTTCACCACACAAAACAATAATCAACTCCATCTTTTCTTCTTTGCGTTGGTTTAATAAATTTCCCTCTTAATTACTGACAGAGTGGGTGCGTTTCATGATCTGACCAAATTTTCCCATTTTCTCTTTCACTTTTATTAGTTTATTTGTATATTTTTGCACAGTTGTTAGGGTCAGACTGGGCTTTCATTTGGCACCATAAATATTTTGGTAAAAATTAGGTATGAATATATTTACTGATTATTTTTCCCACAGTTCCACACGCTTAGTCATCTATAGTTAAGGTACACACATCACTGGAGGTATACATTTCAGTTTTAAGTCTTTTTTTCCCTAGACAAACATTTTAGTTTGGGGCCATAATCATCTTGTGTGACATTTATAAGTTTATGCATGGGGTTGTTACGGAATATCAATGTCATGAAGAATGAGTGACAGTTTTTGGGGGGGCTATAGAGGATGCTAGAGAGAGAAAGGTACTAGACATTGTATTATGGGCTTCTTTCTCCAGAGGGGTCTAAATAATGGGCGCAGAGGGACTTTAATTATGTGCCCTGTCCCTCAGCATTGTTGGATCTCTTGCAGATCAGAATGACCTAATATTAGCCTGGCATGCTTGGCAGAGCACTGTTACAAGAGATTAATTGGCTTCTGACTTTTGGAGAAACTTGAATCGACTGCTCTTATATGTAATTGCATCTGTGTGCTGCTTGCATTGCAACCTCAAAGACCAGTTGATTCCACTGATTCAGTTGTGCACCCTGCATTTTGCAGTTTCCTGTTCAGTGACCCTAATTCTACATTAAAATTAGAGGCACCACTCTGTCCTATGCTCCGAGATAGGCACAGCTAGTGACCACAGCAAAATGCCTATCCTACAAACTATTTGTGTGAGTGACCAGTAATAGATGCCACCTTGAGTAGAACAGCAATTATCCTAAATGCACATGTATAGCATACAGGCAGATACTGTGACATCAGTCACGGTAGCTGGGCACAAACAGGTCTGTACTGCGGTTAGAAGATGATCCTCGAAGTGTTGAGTGAGTCCTGTGGAGCAGTCTAATTTTTTTTGCGCAAAGTAAGAAAGCATGTAAGCTCATACCTCCCAGCCAACACCATTTAGGCGGGATAGTCCCGATTTAAGAGCTCTGTTCCGCACTCCCGATCAGAACAGCTTTGTCCCGCCAGTGGGAAGTACTGTGAACGGGTGCTGCGCACACAACAATCAAGGTGTTTGGAGGGGAGTATGGGGCCTAGCAGTTTAAAAGCCCTGGGCACGCCTCTGGGTTTTGTGTGGCCACACCCCATTGTCATGTGGCCACACCCCCTGCCCCAGTGCCAGCTAGCTAAATGTTGTGACGTACCTAACCTGCCTCTCTAGCTACGGGCTCAGCACTCTGTAGCTCAGTTGATATTCTTTGATATTCTTTGACAAACACAAGCATATGTTCTGTATGGTGGGGAGAATATTTTCCAGATGAAATCAACCAGCGAAAGCTTCAAGGCGTTATTTGTAGCCTGTGTTTCAAAGAACAATGACCTCACTAACATACTTGTTAATTATTGTGACTCCGTTCATTAGTCATCAGCGCAACTGGAACTTATAAAAGGTTAAACATGACGGGCTTCTGTCTTTTCTAACCTCAATAACTAGAATTTTATTTCTGTTGCATAAATTAAATGGTTGACAAAATCATGTAATTGAACTGTATGTAAGCTTACATTCTGGTGATCCAATGTCTATATAAATCCAGTGACACGGAGATCTATTAACATCTGGTCACAGGGAAGTAGCTGTTCAAAAAGTCAAGATGTCAAAAATAGATTGACCTGACTACAGTGAGTCCATGAAACAAGTAGCTTATACAGCCAATACATGATATTCACTATCATAACATCTTTATATCCGCCTTTGAAATAGCAAGCTAAAATGTCCCCAAGTTACACATTATGGGCCTGATTTAATAAGGAAGGTAAAGCAAAAAAAGGAGTAACTTTGCACCTTGGCAAAACCATGTTACAATGCAAGGGGTGCAAATTAATTTATTATTTTGCACATAAGGAAAATACTGGCTGTTTTTTTTATGTAGCACACAAATACTTGACAGCTTTTTTTTAAAATTGATATTAACAGTTGATTTAGGACATGCCCTACCCCAATTATGAATCTGTCGCCACATTTTAAAATGACCTCCCCTCCAATGCAACATGGTTTTGCCAAGGTGCAAAGTTACTCCTTTTTTTTGTGCTTAACTTTCCTTAATTAATCAGTCCCTTAAAGAATGGAGGTTAGAATTTTTCAATTAAAAGTTCACTTAGCTACATTCATTGAAGACTGTTAGTTTTTGAGCTGAAATAATTAGTGCCAATAAACCAATTTAAACACAGTGTTGCCGCCACCGTGTGGACACTGAGGATCCTAACAGTGGATGTGATCTTTGAATAATGTCACAATTTGCTACATATAAAACCAGTACAGCTTCAAACAGAACATTGTCACCTAGTGGCTAGTTAGGCTCACTGCATGGTCTGAAATTGTCTAAACCTGTTGTTATTATTATTTATTATTATATTTTATTTATAAGGTGCCAAAAAAAGTCCGCAGCACTACATGACATTTAGACACAGGTCTGCATGACATTTACAGTAGTATACAATATACAGACAGCAACCATCCATAACACTTTAGAGATTACATGAAAAACAAAATAATACATAGACCAGACATACCGATAAAGCAAATTACACACAGATAACTTGGTAATACAGATCAAGTTATTTAAAGGACTGTGAGTGAGTGTGATGGTAATGTACAACATGAAGTAGTGTCAAGAAGACAGCTAGAGAGGCAGCCTAGAGGTACAGAGGGTGACGGAATATTAGAAGGAGAGGACAAGGAAAAAGGACCCTGCTCGTTAGAGAATACGTCCTAAAGGGAAGGGGAAGACACAAATAGCATGGGCAAACGCAGGATTTGTAGAGGGGGGTTTCCACACCATGCCGCCAGTGGGCGTGACCAGCATGCATGAGGACGTGGCTATAATTTTAGACAGTGCTTGGCTGCTCTCCAACTCTTCCTATCCCCATAATATACATGGTTAATGCTGCGTGCACTACTGTTAGGAGCACGCCATTCTCCCTTTTCAAGCAGAGCTGGGTTTCCAGGCACTAGGAACACCCCCCCCCCCCCCTCGGTTTGCCTATGGTGGCACCAAGTGGGGGAGTGGAGGTAAAAGCCAAGGCAAAGGAGCTACGAGAAGGGAATGCTTGAAGCCTTGCGGAATAAAGGCTAACCTGATAAGACATGGGAGATCGTTCCATAGGTGGGGAGCAGCACGGAAAAGTTCTGGAGGCAGAAGTGGGAAGAGGCAATCAGTGTGATAGTGAGACGGTGGTTGTTGGCAAAGTGGAGGGGGCGGCAAGGAGTGTGGGTTAGAGAAGTGGTTGGCGATGTAGGGGGAGGATTTTTTGATAGCTTTGTAGGTTAGGGTAAAGAATTTAAATTTAATTCTGTAGGCCACAGGGAGCCAATGTAGTGACTGGCAGAGATGGGATAGATAGAAATAAGGCAGTCAGCATTGAGAATAGATTTGAGAGGGGCAAGGCCAGAAAGATGGAGGCTATAGCAATCAGGGTAAAAGATTATAAGGCTATGTTCTCTGAATAACATAATCTTCCGATTCCCCTGCCTAGATTATTGTACCGCAAACAAGAAGCAAAACCACTTTCATCGCATCACGGTGACTGCAAAATGGAGCAGAGAAATCACGCGACACTTTTGTAAACAAGTAAAGACTGTGACGTCCTCGCTGTCTCTTTACCATCTCTTACAGCACCATACTTGGAAATTGAGCCTTCAACCATCCCTACGACAAAGGCTGACATTACGGAACTAAGACAACTGATAGACGAAAATGCCTTCTCCATAGATATCTATTAATTTTTAATACAATATTGTGTAGTTATTTATTTATTTCATACAATCTTTCTTTATTGAGAGGATGACAAACAGAAACGGTGGTTTGTGGTAAACAAAACATGCAATCGTTAGCAATTTTACAGAACCACCCTACATAACACAAGGCAATGATTCAAACCAACAGGACCTGCAAGGGGCCGATTAGATATACTAGATAGATTGAACAATGGATCTTCAGCACTAATCACAGACGTTATTAATTATATTCTAGTTACTTCATGCTGTTTGAACTAATTTCTGGCCTTTCCTTAACGTTATATTATTACAGTTGATACCGAAAAGCTGTTTGTGTTCCTATGTAATGTATTACATGGAACAAGCTCCCCCGCTCCATCAGAACTTCCCCTAATCTGTCCTCTTTCAAACGAACATTAAAAACCCACCTTTTCCTTAAAGCCTTCCAGTCTCATGCCTAAACTCCCACCGGTCGGCTACCTCTCTTTCTCATCCCTTCTTCCCTTCTCCCCCTTCCTCCCGTCTCTCCGTCTCATCCATGTGTCTATCTGTCTTCCCCTCCCTTTAGATTGTTCGCTCCTTTGAGCAGGGCTCTCCTACCTTCTGTTTCCATCACTTTTAACTGCGCTCTCCAGCTACTCAGCTCACCTCCTCTCAGTCCCTCTGCCCTCTGTCTCCTCTCGCTTCTCTCCGCTCCCCTCAGTGACTCTCAACCTGTCATCCGTGCCCACCCTCTTGGGCCATAGTTACCTGCCTGTACTCACTTTTCCCCTCCCTCCCTCTCTTTCATGCTGTGCCTGAGCCCCCAGAGTTATAGTGCTCACTGTTACTTGTACTGTGCTGTTTCACCTTGTACTGTGCCATTGTTTGTCCTTGTACGGCGCTACGGATACTTTGTGGCGCCCTATAAATAAAAATTAATAATAATATTAATAATAATATTACCTGCCACAGAAAAACAAAATGAGTTTATATTACAGGTGGATCAGTGCAAGAGGACTGAAGGAGGGACATTACCATCATTATCTGCTCATACTCCTACCGCATCCAAAACTGGCATCAACCAGCGCCAAACATTGAATGCACTAAATCTATGAGTGCTGAAATAATGTGTCAATATTGTGTATTCATTTATTTTTAATACAATATTTCTTTATTTAGATAACTACTATACTAACATATAGTATTACAGTACATGCAGATTAGTATTAAACATAATATACATTTACATTTCTATAATATTTGATGACAATTTACAATACTAGTTACAGATTAGAAAATGGGTCTAAAAAATGTTTTCATTCATACATTCCTTCGTACATCTGTTGCCCCCTAGTGTTTACAACTGGAAATATAGCTATAAGCACCAAAATATCATCTATACCAGGGGTGTCCAACCTTTTAGCTTCCCTGGGCCACATTGGAAGACGACGAGTTGGTTTGGGCCGCACATAAAATACACTAACCCTAACGATAGCTGATCATCGAAAAAAACCATAGAAAACATAGTTAACATATTAAACTTACTTGGAAATGAAGTGAGTAAGAGTTAGGAAACCTGTTGCAGAATCATGATTAAAGCAGTAGTCCCATTACCAGCTACAATTTAACTTACCTGCATCTGTCCCTTAGTGGGGTTCGGGGAATTAAATGCCAAAAACTTTTTTTTCCTCTCTTTCTGCACCCATGAATCATTTTTTTTATTGACCGGTTTGAAATGGTCACCGATATAGGTAGCATCAGGAGGACTTATAGAAATCTACAGAGATTTAAAGATAGGGTGGTGGGAAAAATGGCTCATGGAGCCGCCTCCAATGAGGGTAACAGTGGGTGATATTTTCACCCTACTCAGCACTGCACATTTAAAATGGTTTAAAATATTAAAAATACAATTATCTCTTAATATTTATATTAGATACATACAGAGAACACAGCTAGTTCATAATTTCATGGTACAGAAAGTCCTAATTCAGAGTAACAACAATAAGATACAGGATAATCTTTCACTGCTGCTGATAGTTTGCGCGGGTGACTCCCCTGTGTTGCGCTACGCAATGGATGTCGGGTGTGATGACGTCACCCCCGACATTCACTGTGAGCGCCACACGGAGGAGGAGGCCAGGGAGGGAGCCGGAGCGCCAGCTGACGTGACCGCAAGGTAAGTATTTTCTTCTTTTTTTTTTTTCAGTGCTGCCCCCTTGCCACAACCAAAACTCCTGCTGGGCCACATTTACAGGCATGCTGGGCCGCATGTGGCCCGAGGGCCGCGGGTTGGACAACCATGATCTATACATTCACATATAGAGCATTTAAAACATGCTTTATCGCTTGTTTCATGTGTTGAATGAGGAAGCTTTCGTCGGAAAAGCCAGGCTAATCTCTTGTCCTTCGGGAGCCGTTGTTAGATTGGAAGAACGCATATCTACAGAGAAAACGCTTGTTTTGCCGGGAATAGAGCTTTTCTCTAATGTATGCAGTAGATTTTATTAATGTGTTATAATACATGCATTATCAGTACAAAACAGAGGGGTCACGCTCCAATAAAAAAGCTATAAAGCTCGTTATTTACTGGTGTTAGAAAACACTGGTGACACCATAAAATCAAACAGGTTTTGGCCTATTTTTTTATAACGGGGGATGTGGACAGGCAAGACAGACTTCAGAGATGAAGTCAAAATTGTACAACAGCATTGTGGTGGAGAGAACATTGGTGTTTTTCAAGGAAAGCTCCTGGAAGGAAGTGAGGAACCACATAAACGTGATACATTTCTCTTTTAAAGACCAAGTAATGCCAATATGTGGTACTAATATATGGATGTGTAATACTAAGCGAAATTATGTGTGTAAAATACCTGGAGTCTTTATATATCACTAATGAAGTCCACTAAGCTTTCTATCATTCCTGTGCAGCGGGTTGCAATGCTCTTGGAGAAGTGACTGACAGACTGACAGACTTGCTTGGCAGAAATGTATAAAGGTGTATCATTTTATCATTTATAAAGTTTTGCCTGACAGTTACAGGCCATCATACAAGGTGTGATGAGAAAATAATACAAGCAAAACCAATTAAAATCCCTCTTATCACTTTCTGAGGTCAGATTATTTGACTGTTTGTTAGAATTCAAAGAGAGTAAACATTTGAGATTCTGTCTGACACAATCTTGTTTGTCTATTCGTGAATGTCAGTGGGTTTTTGAAGAACCCCTGATACAATCGCTAGCAAGCTGTGTTATATCATCAACATCATCAACATTTATTTATATAGCGCCAGCAAATTCTGTAGTGTTTTACAATTGGGAACAAACATTAATAAGACAATACTGAGTAATACATACAGACAGAGAAGTAGGAGAACCCTGCTCGCAAGCTTACAATCTATATCAAGCAAGGGGTGAAAATTAGTTTTCTGTTTTGCACATAAGTTAGATACTGATTGTTTTATCATGTAGCACACAAATATCAATTTTAAATTTCAGTGCACAAATAAGCTATCAAGTATATTTGTGTGCTACATGAAAAAACAGTCAGTATTTAACTTATGTGCAAAACAGAATACTAATTTGCACCCCTTTCATTGTAACATGGTTTTGTCCAGGAGACTTAAATAAGAAGTTTCTTAAGTTAATATGCTTAATGAATCAGGCCCATAGAATATTTTTATTTTTTTTAAATAAAAATGATATGTTATAAGAAATTAGCCTTGGCATAATGAATCCACGGACCAGGAATGACAGTGTACATCTTCCTGCTATGTCAAAATACACAAAAAACAGGGGACAGGGAACTGTGGCTGAAACACACATACGTAGAAGACCAGATCCAGCTGCTGGAACGTCACCCACACCTGGGAAATACAGAGACATCGAGGCAGAGTATCCTACGCAAAAAGGAGATTTATTCTATTTACTATCTCTTGTACTTTATTGTATTATTTATCTGTATTGCTGGACTGTTATTGTACCTTACAGAATTCTAATAGAAGCAACATGTGTATGTAGCGCTGTTTACTGCAGATAAATGAGCACTGTTTGCTTTATGAACTCATTTTACGATAGGAGGACATGTTTCTTCTTCCAAGGCTCAAACGTAATCATTACGATTTTCCTTTTGGGTGCATTGTTGCAATGGGCCTGGACAAAATCCCGTTTCCTCCACAAAAAGAAGAGGCAGTTGGAGACCACGCTTACAAGTGCTATGATGAAGCTGATGGTAAATTAGCACATGCATATGTTTATGTTTTATCTTTGGGAGACTAATAAAGATCATTTACCAATCATAACAAAATATGCAGACACACAGCGCATCTAGTTTCACGCACATGCACCTGTTTGACGGCTTTGTACTTAGGTAGGTGCGCTCACACTTTCCTCTTGCTGGAAGTGATAAAGGTGGCCTGCACAGCGGTGTCAGAGCCCTTAGAGGTGTTGCAGTCTTTATGGCCTTCTCTCATTACAAACCTAAATAATAAATACATTTTAAAAATGTAAAATTTAGAGGGACAATTAGTGAAGAGTCTGACAGGAAGGGAGGGGGGACATACCCAGATCCAACATTTGTACAGTCTCCGAAGGGTGTTTATTTGTGTTACTGGAGATTATTGTTATTATTTATAGCAAAATAAATCTGCATATGTAGCACATACATCTTTCATCCGCTCTTTTTTTCATAATACCGATGTGCTTTGTGTCAGCACAAGGACAAGAGGAAATAGATAGAGAATTCGATTAAACAAATGCCCAGTGTCCCACCCATTCTTATTAGCTCTGGGGCCCAAGGTGTATCTATTGTCTATTGCAGAGCTAAACCTTTCAGGTATGATGTGCAGTACCCCATAATACACTGTAGATGGCAGTGTTGCTCTAGTTTTTTTGAGTTCATCATCATCATCATCACCACCATTTAATTATATAGCACCACCAATAGCGCAAAACTACAGAGAATATTTGTCACATCAGTCCCTGCCCCAATTAAGCTTGCAGTCTAAATTCCCTAACACACACACACACACACACACACACACACACACTAGGGTTTATTTTTGTCAGCAGCCAATGAACCTACTAGTATCTTTTTGGAGTGTGGAAGGAAACTGGAGCACCCGGAGGAAACTCACACAAACACAGGTACAACATACAAACTGCAGACGAATAAGGCCCTGTTCAGGAATCAAACTCACGACCCCAGCGCTGGTCTTTACAATGCAGTTTAAAGTCCTGTAGACTGGATCGTGTGACTGTGTCTAGGATGCCTTGCTCTGGGGTAGCTTAGCCTATCCCTAAATTATACATTGCTGGGATTGTACAAATGTATATCTGATGTGGAGCTGATTCGTGACTCTAGGTCATTTTGTGGGGGAAAGAATGCCACATGGAGTAGATCTAATTTTAGTTAGTCTTTAAAGTAACCAAGGGATCTGCCTAGGTACCCTAAATATTTCTTGCTAATTAACCTAATTAAGTATTATAATTTCTATGCTGGGCACCATTACCTCCTCTCCTTGTTGTCAGACATGTGTAGAGCGCTGAGATGTATAGCAGGGGGGCATCAGCGGAGAGACAGAGCACTGCCCAATAACTGATTTCCATACTCGACACCCTCTTTGCTGGCTTTTTTGCATTCAGCTTCTTTAATGATATAGATAATTGAACAACCACCACTAAGATTACAAATTCTCATTAACCACATAAGTCCATATTGTAGACTATTGTGTTTTACAGTATAAAATATTCTTGCTACATCTTCAGTAATTTGCCCAGATACTAAACTGGAATAGATACTTGGGACATTTGCCGAGGGCACCACATAGCCGCATTCTCTTTGCGCTGGAACAAGATTCAAGTGATCTGAAATGGGCTTGATTTAGTGATGATGTCCAGAAAACACTTTTCAGGATAATTTGGACACTGGTAATGTTGGAAACTATGGAAAGATCATTATTATATCTGAGCTGAGAAAACCACATGGCTTCTCTTGCTCAAGAGACAACATATATCTGCTGAGAAATGTGGTTTCTAGTAGGGTAAATATAGTGTTTTAAAATGCACAGCACCGTTCTGTCTGATTGCTTTGCAGTATCTGTTACATTAGCATTGTCATTCTCTGATCGCCTATTTACAAAGAAAGAAAATTGAAAAAGGGAAAAAAATAAAAAAAAAAGCAAATTGTTCCATACACTGAAGCATCTACCAGGGTAGTTGATAAATTAACCCCAGCCACTGACATGGGTAGAGCAGATTTTCAATGCCAATTTTTCAGTTCTTGGTTTCCACCAACGGCAGGATAATATATACATCTTTCAATTATGGATTAATTCTAAACACTGAGGCAATTTATTGTGTTTTCCTGTTACACATAAGCTGTTAACATCCACCACCACACAAAACTAAGAAAAATACCTTTGGGTGCAATTAGTGAAATAAAATACAAAATTTTATTTACAAGCACTTGGTAGATATGATGATTCAGTGTTTCCCCTGATAAGTCAAACAGTCAAAATAGAAGACCATCTTGCTCGGAGGGGCCTAGTTTGTGTTTTCAAAGCCCCTACCCCAGAGGCTTCGCATTAATGAGCAAAACGGAGGATCTTCGGAACAGACCATTAGAGACATCACAGATCCCACCAAAATGCAGTATCCATCAACCACTGGTAAATAAAACTACTTTATTTCAGGTTATCTAAGTCCACTCAAAACTACAGTTTTAATCTTATGGGGAATTAGTCTTTAAACATTCAATAATGACGTTCATTAAATTACATGACACAGATTACATGTTCAAGCAGCAACTTGGGTGCCCATTACCGTTCCTTAAAACAAACTACAAAATCATAATTTATTTAGTATGATTTTTTTTTTTTGCATCAATATTTTTATTGAGATTTTACAAAAGTATATGGGATACAGAACAAAAAAAAAAGGGGAGGGGGAAGAAGAAAATACATACAGAGGGACACACATAAGGAATCCCCACGCAGGGGGAGGAGAATCACTCAGTTAAACCAGGCGCACAGTATCAACAATATAAATATTCAGGAATATAGAAAACAGTAAGACATATTAACTTTCACTATGATTGACCGGAGAAGGCTCCACTAAGGGGAAAGTACCAGGGGATGGGGGCTGGTCAGTGGGCTGGGGGAGTTCTATGAGGGCCGCTGGTGAGTGAGTCGTTGGGTAGCCAGAGATATCCTGGGGAGCCCCTGGGCCATCTGTGATATATTCATGCCATCTAAACCATCTCATAATAGGGGCTGATGCAGATGAGGAATAGGGCGTATCTGTTGTTTCCATCTCAAAGCTATATTGTATCTTAAAAATGATTCGAGTAATAGTTGGGGGAACATGGGACTTCCAGTTTTGCGCTATTGCCGCTCTAGCGGCTATCAGTATGTGACCCACTATGTACCGATCATGCTTTGGAATGGATGTCGGGTAAAGATGGAGTAAAGCTAAAGCCAAATCTGGAGCAACAGGAGTCTTTAAGACAGCTGAGATTAAGGCAAATACTTCACTCCACAGCGGCTGAAGCTTTAGTATGATTTTTGATCAGAAGCCTTATAATATACATGTATTTTTCATTTATTATATTTTTTACATTTGCATATGTTTATCATATTTATTGTAATTCTGAAGACTCGTTATTGACATAATGAAGAAGAGTTCACAGGCTGTTAGGTTTTCTTTTATTACTTCCTTATATAAATTCACTTTCCTTTGATCTCAGTAGCTTATAATGACATTATATTTTGCATATTGAATAGGTAAAAATAACATAGCTGAAAAGGAAATTAGTTGCAAAAGAAAACCATAGAATTCGGAATCTGATCCATTTTGCACAGAACATGATACTGTTTTCCAGCACTTACATTTTTTTCAAGAAGGTCATTAATATGCACAGAAACCAACATAACAAAGAAATAAAAATGTAAATTTGTGTCACTTAAGACATCCCAAAAATCTCTTTATTTACGAGTCATATATAAAAATGGGGGTTTAACAAGTTGTATATTATGGGAAAAATAAATGAATGAAGGTGGTGGACAAAATGTGGTGGTGTGAATAGCGTTGAAGTTTTAAGATGTGTTTGACTACGATCTGAAATTAGACCCAGCAGTGACTGCACACATTATACCAGCAGTAACCACTGCAAATTATACCATAG
Organism: Mixophyes fleayi; assembly: GCF_038048845.1. NCBI lineage: Eukaryota > Metazoa > Chordata > Amphibia > Anura > Limnodynastidae > Mixophyes > Mixophyes fleayi. Next base: position 14,603,870 of record NC_134409.1, read on the forward strand.
TAACCCCATATCACAATCCTGTAACAAGTAAAATACAGACCTGTTCTTCCCCTGTGCATGGGCTTCTAACTCCCGCACTCTTGATGAGCGTACCTCTGTGTCAAAGGTCAGCAGCAGATGGTTTCAGCTCCCTGCTGTGTCACCATCTACACCACATAGAACATGCTCTGAGCAGGAAGCGCCGAACCCATAGCTGAGCGGTAGACAGACTAGGGCGCAGACTCTGTGATGAAGTAAGTGCTGTGACTTTTGAGTGTGTATGTGAGTGACTGTCAGTCTGCAGAGCAGATAAGAGTGTGTGTGTGTTAGTGTGTGTGTGTGTGTTAGTGTGTGTGTGTGTGTGAAAGAAAGGTAGTTATGTAATGTGGGGGTGGGGATATTGATGTAATGTGGAGGGTTATTAATATATATGGTTCTATTTGGTAATGTAAGTTTGGTATTCAATAGGGAAAAAAAGGCTTATGTAATAAATGTGAATACTATTAATGTAATGGTGGGGCTGGTTGGGAGAAAATTATATTTATTTTAAATTGAATACTATTAATTTAATTGGGACAGGTTGGGGGGAGCAATATTTATTTAAAGTGAATGCTATTAATGTAATATTGGACGAAGGAAGGCCTCGAGTATTCACTTGTCGGCTTTACAGGATGTACCTATTCCTTTTCCTAACACTCTTAGCCAATCACAGAACAGACTAATAGTATTTAGTTTCCTTTCTTATGGTAAGCTCTTCTAGTGTAGAAGAGACAATTGAGCTGCTATCAGGTTACGACGTGCCGGGAGTACCTCTGTCGTCTGTGTGCTCCCACCATATTAACAATATGGCAGGCTCCAACAGGGGAGGGCTGGCAAATTTTAGTCTGGGGGGCAAGACTGGACTCAGCAGCCTATTAGGAACATTTTGAAGAAAAAATGCAGATGACCCAGCCCAAGGTAGCTTACAATGGGTCTGTCTTGGGGGGCAGATGCCCCCCCCCCTCTGCCCTTGGGCTCAAAGGAGCATGATTTTTAGGGACATTCCTTTTTTTACCACTCCACAAAATTATTTCAAGTCTCATTATGAATTTTAAAAGCATTTGGCAAAGGGACATGTCCTTTAACTTTAGAACTCACGCAAATGCAGCCATTTTATGGATCTCAGTCAAAAGCTAATTCAGTGGTACAGTATTAAGACATAAATATTTAATGTGCAAATCTGAGCAATCCGAGTCATTTGCCAAGGATTAAACAATGCTATTTGGACAAGATGCAGACATTCATTTTTGCCTTGTGGTTACTTTGTAACTGTACACTAAAGTCTTTGTTCAAACATTATGGGATGGAGCCAGATTTCACAATACTTTATGTTTCTTTTTATAATGACTCCGGACAACAGAGGAGCGACAGTCTAATTACCTTGTTAGTGAGAGACTTGGAGTGACTGCTGAGAGATCAACTCATGAGACGTGTAATCCACACTCCACAGTGTCATAACTGGACATTTGTGAAAACAGGAGCACAATGATCTGTACAAAACAATGTGGAGTCAGCATCACATCTAATCTGCATCTTTAGGTGTAATCCCGTTGTGCTGCAGTATATGTATAGTGGATGGGTGTGTATATGGGCTGTAGCAGGAATCTTAGGCCTTTAGCAAGGAGTGGCCATTCAGAGCACAGGAGAGAGACTTGATAGCTGAAATATTGTGACACACAAAAAAATATTTCTTTTAATGATATCATTCTGCTCTTAAATTAAACCATTCTATCCCCTTTAGCTAGTATTTAGGTATTTTTATGACATTGTTAGTTACTCCAGATAACTAGGTGATAATATTTTGAAGTCAAAGTAAAAGTAACTATGGAAAGAGACTAATACTGCGAGAGAAAGTGCATATCAAATTGAGGTCAGAGAACGTGAAAGGTCCGAGTTCTCTGAACATGAATGGATCTCAACTTTTTTGGGGGGGAGGCACCGTGGGGGGGGGGGGGGGGGGGGTAATTTAGCAGAGCCCAGCTCCCTCCTTCACTCTGATTGATGGATAGGCTGCACCTGGCTGGCTTAGAATCCAGAGGATTTTCTGGCTGCCTCTTGGTCACCGGATTACCCACCAGGGGAGGGGGGCAATTGAGGTGATCTGCCACTGTCTTACCCTGCCCCCACCCTAAAGGTCTCACCTTAGCCTTGGTTTCAGAAAGCCTGTTTGAGTATGACCGATGTCATGTCAGATCCATTTTTGATGGGCTTTAGCGTTCTTAGTAGTCGAGTGGAGATGTGCTGAGCCGAGCACCAATACCAACGACACAGACATACACATCACATAATTCCGAGTGGGAGACTAGCAAGAGCAGTGTGGAGCCGTAGAGACACCAACTGCATTTACGGGCATTTGCTGGGACCAAAAGTGTGCCAAGCCCAAGACTGTGGAGTGAATCTATTTAGTGAATAATAAAGTGAATTCAGGATGCCTATGTAATGATATAGGTGGGTATCTGCATCTTGTGTGATGCCCCATGTCTAATTAGAGGGACAAGGGACTGTAAGCTTGCGAGCAGGGCCCTCTTACCAATCTGTCTGTATTACCCAGTATTGTTTTATTACTCTTGTTTGTTCCCAATTGTAAAGCACTACGGAATATGCTGGCGATATATAAATAAATGATGATGATGATGGAAGGACACTTGAGTGAAGTGGAGACCGACACAATGATGAGATATTGGGGAAACTGCTGAATAGGAAGGATGGATTGTAACCATTCCTAATGCGTGTAGTGTCAGCTCTTATATCAAACGCTGTTGACTGTTTATTTGCAACTGCTAAGCATGTGCTGAATGAGTTCGGTAAAGAAATTAACATTGTGTAGTGATGTTCTGGAGCCTATTAATCTAATAATGTGATGTGATCGGTACGTTATTACCTGTGTTAATAACAACCAGACTGGTTTTGCCTGTGCAAGGGCCCACTTCCACTCCTTCAACCCACAGAGCCCCTAGCAGGGGCTTGCTGCCGGCGGCTGCACACTATGTGCAGGTCCGTTCGGCAGTGACAGGCAGGGACAGTGTGCTGCCCGGCTGCTCTGATTGTGTTTTAAACACAATCAGAGCATTCAGGCAGCACACTGTCCCTACCTGTCACTGCTGAACGGACCTGCACATAGTATGCAGCCGCCGGCAGCCTCAGATGTAAAAAGGGGGCGGGGCCTAAATCGCCCCGGGTAGAAGAATTCTCTAGATCCGCCCCTGAGTGAGACTGAACTAGCCTGGAGAGAACTGGATCAAGAGGTAGGTGTAAGTATGGAGAGGGGGCGAGTGAGGAGCGGGCTCTATGAATATGTGAAGCTACTGACATACAGTGAAGCGGACCACACATGGCACATCTGGTCGCTGGGCGAGATCATTGGAAGATCCACCAGGTCTACCCTTGAGTTAGTTTAAAGAAAGTAAACATTTGGGTGGGCTTTATCCAGCAGGTTTATAAGCACATCATAAACAGCCAAACACAGAATCTGTTTAAAAAATATGGATACCAAACCAATCCTTAAATTGCATTTGAAAATTCATCAAGAAGGACCTAAATAAAGAATTTTATCAGTAAATTTAACGCTTTGTCCTGCGTGCTGAAATCAAAGGAAGCAGTGACATAGCTAAGGTCCCCGGAGTCCTGAGCTGGGGTCTGCTTCTGTCCATTAATAACATAATTTGCTTGTGTTCCCCAACTTTTTTGGGGTGTCTTTCCAAATTCTGTTCCCTATTGTCTTATGGCTTCTCCCTACATGTCTGATCACCCTTGTCTTGCCTCCCCCAGGATTATTCTCCTTATGTCTTATTCATGTTGCCCCCCTCCTTAGCTATCTCCCTTCTCCTTTATGTCTACCTTCAACGTCCGGTCCCAGTTCCACTTCCTCCTTCCATGTTAGTAAGTTAGTCCTTGCTGATATTTAGTACAGAGTGCAATACTGCAACATGAACTAAATTCAAAAGAGCCTGCAGGGAAATCTTAACGTTTACTATAAATCGGCATGCACAGAATTCAGGAATCAGGTTAATCCAAAGGGTTTCTCCCAATATCTTAAGACAACTTTTGTGGAGTAAAAATACTGGCCTTCATGTCTATTATGTTTCTGCCCTAGCAGTATGGTTGCTACTTGACTGGTGATTTCCTGGCCTTGTTGGTAAGAATGGGACTTAGCGCCAGTTATTACAGGATCATAACTGAGATAAGTAAAGGAGACAAGTATATTTGCAGCTGAATCCCATTTTTATTGGTACAGTGGCAACCCTAGTATCAAAGAGAGCATCTGAAAACTCCTAGAAAGTCTTCAATATGTACTATAAAGGCTGCACTAAAACCATAGTAACCAATCAGCAATTAGCTTTTATCTGTCTACAGCCAAATAGACAATGGAAGGAAATATCTTACTTGTGCAGTTTTGCACTGTTGTGCAATGTTAGTAGATAAACCTCACTGACTTAAATAACATTTTACCATTGTTATTCAATTTTTGTTGCCATCGGTATATACAGCACAGTCCGGTGGTAAAACTAGGAATTTTTTGGACCCCAGCACATAGTTTTGTAATTACATAATTAATCGTTGAAACTTCCTCATTTTTTTGTTTTTGTTGGGGGCTTGGGGCTTTGGACACTTCCCTAAAGGGAAAGGAACTCATTCTTCCCCATTGTCACTCTTCAATGCAGAAATACAGCTAAAGAGCCAAGAATATGGTGAAACATATGATGTTTATTGCTGGGAAGTACAAACCAGATGGTGTAGTAAAGAGCATAGCAGGGAGATGCAGAAAGTAATGCCAGGTATGGCTGATGCAGGTAAGCAGGTGATATGAAGAGATCCCAGGCAGCAGGTAAACCAGAAGCACAGCAGCATGGAAAAGCAACAACAATAACCAGCAATCTATGCCAGGAGTGACAGGTATAAATAGGGAAACAACAAGATGCAAGGGATAATTAGTGCAGCAAGGTTAACTCTTAAAAGACAAAGAAGCAGGCACAATAGCAGCACCTCTGGTGATCAGAGGTACTACTGCTAACACATTAAGTGAAACACACATAATAAAGTCCAATAGTCCTGGAAGTAGGAGCTGCCAATACAAAGCAGCAAGCTGCAGGCAGATCGTGACACCCATCTCCTAGGAACCAGAAAGCCCCAGACAAGGACAAGGGTTTTCAGGCCTCCCTTCGCTGAAGCTGGGTGGGCCTCCTCAACCTCTCCAAACTCCAGAGTCAAAAGGTTCCTTAGTAGGCAAGGGTCTCCAGGCCCACCTCCGCCGCAAGGATCGGATGGGCCGCTTTCTCCTCGAGCTCATCCGAAGCTTTCCATGGGGAACTGGTTCTACCCAGAAGGAGGGAGCCTCCAATAGCATTGGGGAGAGGGTCACCCATAAGGGTCTAGATCCAAAAACCTCAAGACATGCAGACAAAGCAAAAACAGAAAACGTTGAAAAAGTGCCAAATGCTAAGTGTCAATAAATAGTAATGGCCTGTGGCTTAAAAAAAATATTCTGTCCAGAAGGCCAGTGACACGAACTAACTCCACTTGCCTTTTGGCCAGAGGACCCGCTTATAAGAACAGATATTAGACTTGATCTTAGCCAAAAGGAATCCTCTGATTTGTTTTTCCAATATGACTTTACGCCGCCTCTCTAGCACGCCTTGTCTGTACCCTGGGTCCCTGCGGTACTCCCTCCCTAGTGGGAATACTCAAAAATTTCTAAAGGCTTAGAAATTCGATTGAATTTCACTGACTTGACGACCCGAAACATATGAAACCATCGGCTATGGACCTGGCTCTAACTTGCAGCTTGAAGTTTAGTTTCATTCAAGAGACACTGATATGGTTGAATGTCTGCTTTAAGCAATATAGGGAAAACACCTTGACTTATCATGGGGATCTAGTCCCTTTAATACATGTAGAATTGGCAACATTGCAACCCAAGATGTCATTACATTTCCTTGACAACACACGCAGTTAAACATTGATTTTAATAATATGCCCTTGTCCGCATACGTCACAACCTCCTTCGGCTGCTAACAAACACATCACCTATGGGAAACAGATATCGAATGGATAATAAAAGTCTTGAAATACGTTACTTTTAAGATCAAAGGTTTATTTTACAGTCCTGTAATCTGTTTTATTGCTATTGCACTCTAGCATTGTTCCAATACAATTATGAAGCAGGAGGTGTGATCGCTCTAGTAAGTGTCATTTATGGTGATGTTATTTCTGCAAATTGAATCTTTTTTTCCCACCTATTCCTTTGCAGGATATTTCCTCAAGTTGCCACTGGTGAAAGAATAATGATGTGAGATGTGACAACAGAGGGTCTGAATGCATGAACTGTCGGTATAATATGAGTGGGCAAAGGTCTATTTTGTCCAGATACTTATGTATGTAACCCCAGCACTGCGGCAGGGGCAGGGGAGTACTGGATTCCCTGGCAGCCCTTACGGCTGGAGAGAAGAGAGTTTGTGCGGAGAGGGGGGGGTGCAGGGACAAGAAGGAGTTGGAAGAAGGTTTGCGCCAGAGTGGTGCTCTGTTGTAATTCCCTATGCCGGGCTGCTCTGAGAACCCCGATGTAGACCCCCCCCCCCCAACTTTGGGGAATTGCCTACTGACATGGTATTGTATTGTTGTATCGGGCCGAGTTATCCAAAAAATGTCAAAGAACTGGCAAAGGAAGGTGGTCACATGGCCCTGTTGAATCATTTCTATACACTACAATCAGTTACGATGTGATTAATACACAACCTAAAGGGGTTTCCACAAACACTGTCGGTTTTGCACCTACGACTACACTACCCAGATAAAAAGCTGCACTTGTGTATATAAGCATTGCACATCCACACTTTTTTGCACTGTGTAATGAGCCTTCATCTGCATCTTCCCACTGGCTTCCACTGCCCTCCTCACATCATAGCACTGCCCCTGTCCCTCAATCACATAAGTGGACAATTATTTACTGAAATACTCTGTGATACTGTGAACAAGGATGATATGCTTGGCTACAGGATGTTCTATCTCTGCAGGTGTGCACTTGTGAGGGGGGAGGTTCCTACTGCCCAGAACACCCCCCTCATGCTCAGATCATGGTCTCTTCCACTGTTCCTGTGTGTGCGCAGGATTCCATGCAGGCGCTGCTCGGGTGGTGCATGCAGCAGCTCACCCCCCCTCTGACTCCTGGCCGGCAGCCGCGCATAAAGCTGGGTCATCAGTGCACACAGTATAGAACGAGGTGGGGAAAGCCAAGCAGCATGGAATACAATGGGGAAACTGATAAGGGAGAAATCGGTGACAGCATAGAAGGGGCGGATCTAGGCAACTGCTCTACCCGGGGTGATTTTAGGGGGGGCGATTTAGGCCCCGCCCCGTTTCTAATTTCTAAGGCTGCCGGCGGCTGCACAGTAGGTGCAGGTCCGTTCAGCAGTGACAGTGTGCTGTCCCGCTGCTCTGATTGTGTTTAAAACACAATCAGAGCAGCCGGGCAGCACACTGTCAATGCTGAACGGACTTGCACAGTGGGCAGCCGTCGGCAGCAAGCTCCTGCTAGGGGGGGCGATCGCCCCGATCACCCCCCCTGGATTCGCCACTGCAGCATAGCTGGAGATGGTGATCACTAGTCTTCAACAATATCTTTCTCTATGACATACATCATCCATGCCAGACAGCATAAATAATATACTTCAGACTTTTTCATACAGTGTATTTGAACTACATATATATATATATATATCTCATCATTTATTTATTTATATAGCGTCACTAATTCTGCAGCACTATATATATATATCTATATATATATATATATATATATATCATACATGCCTACTTTTGAAGGCAGCTGTCCGGGAGGGGTTCCGTCGAGGGGGGAGTGGCCACGCGCTGGGCGCCATAAGGCTCCGCCCTTGTCAATCTTGGCAATCGCAGCAGGGGGCAGGGTCACGATGCCGTGTTCAGCCCCGCCCCCACCATCTTCAACAACGGCGACAGCTGGATCTGGGATTTTTGCCTGCTTTCTCGGGAGTCCGGGAGAACTCCCAAAAATCGGGAGTTTCCTAGACATTCCGGGAGAGTAGGCAACTATGATATATATATATATATATATATATATATATATATATATATATATATATATGATTTCTGGAGGTGAAGAGTCTTTATTCATAGTTGGTAACAATTAGGTACAGAGGACCAGTGTGCGTTGGAGGACAGTGTGCTCAGCAGTGTGCGTTGGAGGACAGTGTGCTCACCAGTGTGCATTGGAGGACAGTGTGCTCAGCAGTGTGCGTTGGAGGACAGTGTGCTCAGCAGTGTGCGTTGGAGGACAGTGTGCTCAGCAGTGTGCGTTGGAGAACAGTGTGCTCAGCAGTGTGCGTTGGAGGACAGTGTACTCAGCAGTGTGCGTTGGAGAACAGTGTGCTCAGCAGCTGCTGTACGTTTTGAAGGCAGGATGGGATTGCTGAGGAAGCCGTCAAGACTCATATTACTGGGAGATGCCTATCAGCCTCTTCATGTTTTATGAGGGACCTAGAGCCTGCAGTCATGTTTTCCTGCTATTGTCATACGCACTTTACTTTTTATGCAGCACCTTGTACCACATAATCCTCTAATATTTACCTGTCTGCTGCTCTAATTTAAATAACAACAACAACAACAACTATATTTTAATACTTTCTCTTATGTTTTATATTTTACTTATTATCCTGCGTTCCGACACTAGTAGTCTATAAATACTTCACCACAGGTCAGAGATCAGTGGTGATGTCACCAGTGATGTCACACTATATAGTGAACAGGGGGCGCCTAAAACTATAAGCGAGTTCTATCCTGGAATGGAGTTTATCACAAATACTACAGATGCATCTTTATTAAGAACCAGTAACCAGGAAATTTTTTAGCACGTGTGTATAAGAATCACCATCCATTTACACTACAAATCGCAATGAGCCGTTATGATATGTTTGAAACGTTCAGCTCTATTTATTTATCAGGAAAAATCCAGAACCATATCTTGAATAAAGGCAACATTCACATGATCTAAAATCAAATGTCAAAGATTGATCTAGTTGTACAGACTTGAGTACGCACTCAATGGTGTAGGGAATTACTAATTGTTAAGGTGTGTGCACTTATAGGTGCATAACATTGATGTTTATCATCATCATCAACATTTATTTATATAGCGCCAGCAAATTCAGTAGCGCTTTACAATTGGGGACACACACTATAATAAAACAATATTGGGTAATACAGACAGAGAGGTAGGAGGACCCTGCTCGCAAGCTTACAGTCTATGGGACAGTGGGCATTTGATACATGAGGTTACGTCTACTAATTGCATATTGGTCCAGCCAGATTTCACAGGTAAAAAGTGCTTTGTAGGCTATATGATCCAGTCCCACAGGGATTGTTGGTCAGAGGGTTGTTGTCTTGTGTTAGCTGTGTAGAGAGTGGTAATAGGGTAACCTAGGGAGGTTAAGAGGGTTAAGGAATATTATAAGCTTGCCTGAAGAGATGAGTTTTCAGAGAATGCTTGAAGGTTTGTAGACCAGGGCAAAGTCTAATTGTGCAACTGAGTGTATAATGGGGTTGCATTTGGAGGCAGAAAAACAGTGGCATGCTCTTGAATGTATTTTCTATTGCAAAAGCTATAATTTCTTGGCAGGCTGGGTTATCTGGAGATCTAGGACTTCTGTCTTGTCAGCAGTAATTTTATATCCCAACAGGAGACTACTTTGCCGGATTCCACTACAGAGGTTGGGTAGAAGTTGGGAAGTGGCCAGGGTCTAAGGTGGTCAGTGAAGATAGCACAGGGGTAGAGGATGGAAACCCCAAGTGAAAATTAGGGAAATTGCAAGATTCCAAAGGGGTGGTCCAAAGGTCAAGTGCGGGGGGACAACTCCATTAACATCATAACAGCCTCATTCTCTGCTGCGATCATGCCATTGTCCAATGGGAACCACATGATGATATGAGTTGCGTTATTGGAACCCGCTTCTTTGGGACAAACGGGCAAACTGGGCTGAGGGCCAATGGGGCCGATCCCATAGTGGACAACCTCGGGCTGGGACACCTGCATTTTTTTTTCATTTAAAATATTCCTAATAGGCTGCTGAGTGGAGTCTTGCCCCTTGGGCTAAAATTTGCCAGCCCTCCCCTGGGGACAAGCCCAGGAAGTCGATCTACTCTCCTAGGAGAACTTTCCGGGAGAACGCCATGAAATTCCTAAGTCTCCCCTACATTCCCGGGAGAGTAAGCAAATATAGTGGGAAAGAGGTAGAAACAAAGAAACAACAATAGAGGGAAACAAATTGGGTCACGGGCAATGAGCTTTTAACATATCAAACATTCTAAACATTGTCTACAGTTACGCAGTAATAAAAATATTTGTACTAACAAGATAACTGTAGGTAAAACCTTTTAGTCACTAAGTCACCTATAGATTAAAACACAATATAGCGATATACCTCATTCAGGTGGCAACATTAGACATATCATTATAACAGCGCCATTATAAGGCGGCGGACAAGGGATCTCCATTCTAATTCTTTGAGATACATATCGTTGACGTTGTTTAATGTAACAAACATTCAATATTCAGAAGCTACTTGTCTTATCAAATCTGACAAGTCCTATATGTAAATAAATAAAGGGCTAATTTATGCTGTTATGTTTGTTAGACATTTTATTTTTAAAAGTTTGTCTTTTTAAAAACAAAAGCTGCTTTCACATATATTACATGATCATTTAGTGTCATCATAAAAAGTGTAAATGTAACGTGGGGAAATCTGATATGCAGTACAGCAGAAAGATCTGCATGGCTGATTATTTGATTGTAGTGTGTGCTATTAGGTCATTAATTAATTGTAAGGGTTTCCCACAAAGTAGACAATCCTTGACCCGTGAGAAGCGGTTCTGTTTTATCGTGTGTTTTTATCTGTAGCCTAAAAAGAGCTAATTCTAGAACATCCACCGAGCCTGGCACCATTGACGCACCCCTGCATATAGTTTTGTGACTATATCCCACACGTTTCTGTGTTAATTTAACTACATGCGTTCCTTTGACTACATATATCAACTGGATCTGCACAAGGGTGATTTACAATCATTATTTAAAGTTGTGAACTTGCAGTAAAACCATAGAAATTAATCAGACAATTGCTGCAATTGTTTAACCTGCACTAGACAGGTGACAGCTAATTGCTGATTGGTTGCTATGGATTTAGTGCAGATTTGAGACACATCTCTTAGGAATGTTAGGAGATAAACCAGATTATCTCTGCATTGATGCTGAGCTTTTATAACCGCTCCATCATTTCAAATGAAGCTGAATTTGATACGAATTATCCACCCAGTGACTTTATTTTATGTACAGAACCAATCACCGTGCTCTACACAGTCTATACGGAGGATAAATCCTATGTGTATCAACTCATTCTTTATTTGTTTTGTGCAGTTTGTGTGGGTTGATATCCTTAAACTGTATTTTTTTTTATTGTAATTATTATTCTTTTCTACGGTTTGGTTTACTCACAGGAACTTTCTAATTCGAAACAATGGTCTTTTACTGATAGCTGGTGTATCATTTATCCTGTAACAGTGGCGCACGCAGGGGGGGTTTCTGAGTTTCTAGAAACCCCCCCCCCCCCTGCGCTAACTAAGTGGCCACTGTCCTATACAGCAGCCGCGGCGCTGTCAAGGAAGCGTCCGCGGCGGTGCTGTATTGTATACAGCACCGCCGCAGACGCTTCTTAGACAGCGCCGCGGCTGCTGTATAGGACAGCGCTGGCGCAACGGAGCTGCTGCGCATGCTCTCTGTACCCTCTATCTCACCTCCGCAACCGCTAATTGTTTTTTTTTCTATATTTGTTTTATGTATCATTTGTAATACCGACCGTCTGGTGCCGCAGTTTTTGTGACGATTACAAACAAACAAACAACCGTGATGATCTTCACTGCTCTAAATCAGTAAAATTTAGATCATATTTCTTGGAGTAATATACCAACAAACTCGGCTTTGGTGTTCAATTTACGAAAATCGTAACTTAATATATATTGCTTTATTTTATTTCTGTCTCACTGAGCACAGTGAATTTCTAATTATAATTCTGCCATAACATTTATATTCCACAGGGACGTTTTGCGAATGGAATTGAGCGCGTTGTTATTCAGTCGTGAATATATTTAAAAAGATTTAGTAATTGGTAAATTATCAGAGCAGAAAACATGAACTGGCCTTAAGTTTGTTACTTTGTATTAAAAAATAAATTATATTAGTAAAAATCAGAGCTTGTTAAAAGGAGCGTGTTAAACAAGTAGGTAGGGTTTATTATTCCTTGTTCATAGTTTAAGCATGCTATACTTTTCGGGCCCTATAAAAATTACATTTAAACGAAGTGGTGACAAATAAAAGCAAGACCAATCAGCCTTCAGCCATACCCATAAACCGTAAAGAACTTAAACTAAATATTGGGGCACTTCTAGGCTGTAGAGCCCAACTCTTTTCCCGTTTGGCTCATAAGCTGAGGCCCGCCAGACCAAGTGATCCCCCCAACTACCCCGAGGGTAGAAGACTAATTGAACATCCCTGTTAGGTTTGAGTGCCCGACATGCCACCCGAATGTGTGGTGTGGAAGTTGAATAATTGGGTGAAGTCCTTTCAATTCATAACCATCAATTTAATTTGACTTTATGTGAAAATATGCGAATAGCACGCTATGGCATGGAAAGGCGTATTTAGCAATAACACGTGTGAACACTTTTGCATACACTTACACTCACACATTCACTTGTAAATAGTTCACCTTAATAAAGTTCCAACACACAGTCTTTTATGATTTTTACTATCGGCTAAACGGTCGCATCTTGCATATGCAAGCTATGGATGATAGAGGAATATTGATCAGAAGGATATTGTGTGTGTAATGCAAATAGACCAGTTAAACCAGCTTTTTGGAGGGAAGACACGTATGCAGCTTTTGAAGAGTTGACCCCCACCCTTGGAGGGCATTGTATGAACCAACCTATGACCTGCATTATACTGACTGACCTGAATCTATGAAAACATGCCATGACATCACTGTTTTTTTTATGTATCACAAACTGTATATACACAGGCTCTGGGACCACTATACAGTCTACTTGACCACAGACTTCAGGATTGAATGACTGTATGCTGGATCCAGATCGCTTGCATATGTATCGGCTGTACTTTATTTATTGAATTGTTATTTGTTGCATCTTGCTATTAAATCTCTTTGTGCGTTGGAACCACACAAATCGCAGCGGACAATTTTCATTGATAGCGACTAGACGGACATAACAGTGGTTATGGCCGCTGATTGGAATGCTTTCCGCCTACTGGACCTTTCAGGAAGAAAAAGCGGAGAAACAAAACAATTCAGACAAGACAAACAAAGGGTCTGGGTGGGCGAGGAACTTTGCAGTAGGCAAGAGAAAACCAACTGCCACTTACTGCCCTTATAAGCCTTCCCTAGTGTAGCCCCTCCCTAAACCCTCAATCCAATTGGCTAACAATTGCTAACCCCACAATGCTAACTTAACTCTTGCTAAGCTCAATACTTTTTCTTCAATATAAACAACCTTGGAGTTTCCACTACTTTGGGCCAATTCCTGCCTTCTGTTATCCTAGTTGACAGCTGTGGGGCCTGTGATGACAGACAATGACTTTAAGCACAGATTTGTCAACCGAGATAGGAACAGTCTCAAGGTCAGAGTCACCCCGGATGTTTTTGCCTCCCGTTTGACTTTCCTAATGTTACACTTACCTCTCCCCGTTCCAGCGCCGCGATTGCCTCAGTCCCGGCTCTCACTTCCGGGTATCGGGTGAAGTCACATGATCGCGCTGCGGGGCGGGGAATTCAAATCAAAATGTCTATTTAAACCTCACAACTTCAGCGTTCCTGACTCTGTTCCTGTGTACTGTGCCTCTCTAGTCCTCCTGTGTACCAGTCCTGTTTTGCCGACCATTCCCTGCTCTCCAATCCCTGTGTACCAGACCCGGCTTACCTGACTACGCGTATCTGCTGCCTTACCTGTGTACCAGACCCCGGCTTACCTGACCAAGAGTGTCTGTTATACCAGCGTACCAGACTCGGGTTACTTGACCTCAAATATCTCCCTCAGCCCTACCTCTAGGGGCCGACCAGTGGACCGCGACCTGCGAGCCTCCACAGCTAAACCCATCCCGCCTTGCGGGGGTTCTTGGTGGGGTTCGTTAGACTTCGCACCACAGGCCAGCCAGCGCTAATCTAGAGTTGGGCAAGTATCCCATCAATTTTGTTACACAACCAAGTGCTAAACCCTTTGTCTCACGTACTCCCAGCCCGCCTGCTGGGGATGGCTCCTCTAAATCTTATGCTGGAATCATTGCACAATGAACATCAACAATTCCTCACACATGAGCTTAATCCCGGAGGTTAAGATTAAGTGGTGGTCTCCTCCTCACAGTAGTCCCATTGTGTCTTTTCTACCTTTCCGGAGTTCGGACTTGTCTGGGAGATCTGGTGGATGGCAGCCGAGTACTATCATCATCATCATCATCATTTATTTATATAGCGCCAACATATTCCGTAGCGCTTTACAATTGGGGACAAACATAATAAACTAATAAACAAACTGGGTAAAACAGACAAAGAGGTGAGAAGGCCCTGCTCGCAAGCTTACAATCTATGGGACAATGGGAGATTGACACATGAGGTTAAGTATACATTTTGCATCTTGGCCCAGCCAGACTGCAAAGGTAAAAGTGACTCACTTGACTTACTATGGACCAAAGTCACGCGTCTGGTAGTGTCCATTCCATACCTGAGTCCCTAGCATGAGAGGAGCTCCGTATCAGGCCCCGGGTCAATAAAAAATGTAATTTTTAAAGTACATAAAAATACCACATAGCATAATTTAAGGATAGCCAGGGGATGTGCCTGGCATTTTTCCTGCTGAAAGTGGATTTACAACTTAACCTTTGTTGACAGTGTAGGTACCCTGAACGCTTCACAATTGTGGAGGTGTTTCACATGAGAAAAAGGAGTCTCCAGTATGTGTAAAAAGGGTAATCTTTGATTTCAACTGCCATAAAACCTTCATGAATTGTGCGACCACCATTTTATGGAGAAAACTGCTGTTTTCTCCGTTTTAATAGTTGATTGCACTTTAACACATAGACCCCTAAAGGACAGTGGTGCCCCTTGATGTGTGTGGTCACACAACCCCGACACATGGGTGCAAAACCTAGGTGAAAACGAAGCCCGCTAACTATTGCTTTCTGGCTTATTGACAACATTGAGGACTGGTGGGAGCAGTAATCCCTTTTGAGTTGAACTGTTAGGTCTCCAGAATCGTTATTTCCTGTAAGAGTAGTTCCTCTGCATATAGTTGCAGTCATTAATGTGCGATGAAAGCACTAAGCCATATGCATACACGACACCTCCCACAGGGGCAAACGCAGGATTTGTAGAGGGGGGTTTCCACACCACGCCACCAGTGGGCGTGACCAGCATGCATGGGGGCGTGGCTATAATATTAGACAGTGTTTAGCTGCTCTCCAACTCTTCCTATCCCTATAATATACATGGACAATGCTGCGTGCACTAATGTTAGGTGCACGCAGCTCTCCCTTTTCAAGCAGAGCTGTGTAAAGCAGGGGCAGGGTCCAGCCACCTCAATTATACAGTACCCCAGGCTTGCAGGGGGTTTCCAGGCACTAGGAACCCCCCCCCCCCCTCGGTTTGCCTATGTCCCAGTCTCTCCATATATCATTGTGTATCATCTCAGCATTGACATATCCAGCAGACAAGCCCCAAATTCCGTAGCTGGCATAACACATAACCACCCACCCCCCCTAACAAATCAGAACTCAATTATGTCCATGGGAGTTATATCTATGCTGCTCACAAATGGTCCGATTCGGGGTGGTGAATTCCACAGACCAATGTTGTCTCCAAAATTATTACCATATATCAATATAAATCTGTAAAGAAAAAAAAAGAGATGGAGGGTAGCATAGTGCAATTATCTTTGGTATTAATGAGAATAGCATGGTGGCTCAGTGGTTAGCACTTCTGCATTACAGTGCTGGAATCATGAGTTCAATTCCCGACCATGGCCTTATCTGTGTGGAGTTTGTATGTTCTCCCAGTGTTTGCATGGCACTATGGTTAAATTAAATGGTTAAAGGTTTCCCATTGCAAATGGGAAAACCAGGGTACAGGGGAGCCTTACCTGTCACCAGAATTATAACAAGGTTTCATCTAATTGATGGTGTTTTAAAAAAGATGAGACACCATTGTGCTTACATTTTCATGCCTTTGGGCAAAGTGTATCTACAGATAGGTTTCTCCACTGAAGTCCAACTGGAAGGCAGAACATCGCGCAAGGATTACCATCATTTTGTCCCACTCTTGCCATCTGCAGCGTCAAAGTAGATGTTGTGCTGCATGTTTGGTTGTTGAGACACAGAGGCAGACATTTTTCTGAGTGAACTCAAAAGAATGCAGCCTATCAATTCACTAGAAACATTTGACAGAATGGCATCCCAGAAGTAGTCTTCATATCTACCAACCACCCTGATTTACGGTGGCTGGACTGGGGGTGTAACATCAGGTGAAATAGGCGTGAATGGCCAGATCGGTGATGTGGTGTGGCCTAATTTGTCCCAGTTTTCCTGTCAGAAAGGTTGTCATGTATTCCAACAAACGGAATGGTAGCACCGCATGCTGCCATATTGCCTCTGATATAAAGTGATTGGTCTGAAGTCACAGACAAATCCGCAATACCCAATATTGGTATCTTATGGACATGTAGGTAAATATGGGAAAAAGAAAACTGCTGTCGACGTTTGGCTGCGGTCTTACCAAACTAATAAGGCTTAGGGGTATATTTACTAAACTGCGGGTTTAAAAAAGTGGAGATGTTGCCTATAGCAACCAATCAGATTCTAGCTATCATGATAACTAGAATCTGACTGGTTGCTATAGGCAACATCTCCACTTTTTCAAACCCGCAGTTTAGTAAATAAACCCCTAGGTAGTAAGAATTGCATTAATTACGAACATTAACTGCATTGTTATGTACTATTGGTTAATGTTGAAAAACAGGCATTTTCAAGACAAATGTTTAAAACCTGGGATCGACCCTTGAAATTACGGACAGTTGCCGGAATTAATAAGTCATATATTACTGTATGACTGAATTCACCATGTACATTGAGTAAATTCCTTTGCTGATTGCAATAAAGTTTGTTCAAATACGTCTTAAGTCATCCTGTGCTGTGACCATATAAAGTAACGTGTCTCCAGAGGGTGGGGGGAGAGGGGGGTGACAGTGGTGGGGGCGCAGTGACCAGCGTATGGATGGGAGCTGCTGTGACAGTGTAGACAGCAGCAGGAGTAACATACAAACAAGCATCTGGAAGGCATGAGAGTTTTAGGAGAGAGCTTGGTGGAAAGAAGGGGGGTGGGGGACAAGGAATGGGAAAAAACATTAACAAAATGACAGTGAAAGTGAAGACAAGCGACAGTATATGAGTATATGAGATATTGGGAAAACTGTAGGGATGAGGGAGAAAATAGTGGGGATGAAAGTTTGCAGTAGCAGGAGCTCAAAACAGCAGTGTGGACAGGGAGGGTGCAGCAGAGTTTGGTAGAATGCAGGTGACATTAGATTGGATCTGGTGGGATGTGACTGGGGGGGGGACTGACATAAATTGAGGATGTTTACATGACTGTTGAATGAACTGCATCCACGAGAGAGGAACTGCAGTGATGAGCTTGTAGTGTTTTCCATGTTTATCTATAATTTTTATCTATGGAGGAATGGATCTGATGATTGTGATAATTGATCTAAACCACAATTTATAACCGCAGCAGGAAGAAAATTAGGGAATAACTTCAAGTTGCTGCCCCATACAGATTAATTCCCCTCAAAATGTAGTAGGAATATCCTGTGAAACCCAGTCCCTAAAGGTGACTTACCTGGAGTCTGGTTCACAGGCTGTGTTAGGAACCAGGGATTGGGGAGGGTAAGCTAGGAAATTAGAGGTGAGGGGACAAGCAGCAATTGAGCACTATAAGAAATTGGGGAGGGCAGCAAATGTTTTAGGGGAGGGCGTCTACATTGCCATTCACCATAATACTTACATTATTTGTAAACACATTCTCTACAAATTAATAACAGTGTTGTAACCCAAATCAAAGAATCACATTTTTGTTTTCACTGTCTAACTTGCACTGGACAGATCAAAGATATTTGCTAATTGTTTATATGGGTAACATGCAGTAAATCCCCCCCTAATGTATCTATAAAGCATTCTTCTCTGCCATCCCTTGTATTTCTGTAATGCCCATAGACCCCCACCCCTACCTGCAGGTAGGATGGCAGGAGGCTACAGGTGTGATAACAGGGGGGCTGCAGAGGTGGGAGATAAGAGGGAAGGCAGCTGAGCTAATGGTACGTGCTGCAGAAAATGGGAAAAACATCACGAAACGAGAGCTGGTAGGTTGTGGGCAGCTCAGTGTAACAGCTAAAATTAAAGATGATGGGAGAGGTGAGGGTGACAGGGGGATGAAGCAGAGGGGAGGGGGGTGCAGAGCAGAATATTGAGGAGGGGGCTGCAGAAAGGAGAAGACTGCAGGAGGTGCAGAGAGGAGAGCAGGCATTGAGGAGGGGGCAGCACACTGAACAGATAAAGAAGCACAGACAGTAGGGAGGGGGTGTAGAGCAGAATATTGAGGAGGGGGCTGCAGAAAGGAGAAGACTGCAGGGGGGTTCAAAGAGGAGAAGACTGCAGGGGGTGCAGAGAGGAGAGCAGGCATTGAGGAGGGGGCAGCACACAGAACAGATAAAGCACAGACAGTAGGGAGGGGGAGGACAGGGGAGGGGTGTAGAGTTCCTGGGGAGTTCTCCTATTCTCTGTGTAACAGGAAGTGTCTTACCTGTGAACATGCACAGAGACTGACTCAGTGACAAGGAGGAACCAGTGACACCTACCAGAGACAGAGGAGGGGGAGACAACCAGGAATAGGAGCCAGGGTCTTTCATTAATTCCCACCCATCGCTGCATCCCCTCCGCTGGAAAAGATGCCTCTGGGACTGAGAGGGAGGAAGAAAAAGAGCAAAGAGGTCTCCAGCAAGTTGGTGGAATATGAGGAGGTGGGTTACAGGGCGGCCGGCGGCAGTGCCACCAAAGCCGACTCTCCTGCCAACGGTGCCGCCGGGCTACCCCCTCCGCCGGTCACCCACCGCCCCAAGCTGGTCTTCCACACCCAGCTGGCACACGGCAGCCCCACCGGCAGGATCGAGGGCTTCACCAATGTCAAGGAATTGTACGCCAAGATCGCGGATGCCTTCCAGATCACCCCAGAAGAGGTAAGATCACCCCCTCCCCTAAATACTGCTGGTCACCCTGCTAGTTAGTCTGTAAC
This sequence comes from Mixophyes fleayi, assembly GCF_038048845.1. Classification (NCBI taxonomy): domain Eukaryota; kingdom Metazoa; phylum Chordata; class Amphibia; order Anura; family Limnodynastidae; genus Mixophyes; species Mixophyes fleayi. Next base: position 14,623,309 of record NC_134409.1, read on the forward strand.
CCAGTCACCCCCAGCCGGGTGGGTATAAAGGTCACCCGCAAGTTACTAAGGAGCCTCACCCAATATCAGTCTGTGTACTGGGAATTACTGGACCATTGCCAGTTTCTATGTACTGGGAACCAGTGGCCCATAACCAGTTACTATGCTGGGCACTACTGCCAATGTGCTTCTGGATGGACCTGGATACTATTTATATTTGTCAGTAATTAATTCCTGTCCCATTATTAGATATTATTTTATGCACTATGCAGGTATTGCTTATTTACTATGCTGTCAGCTACTTGTTGGCTCCTGAGATGTTAGACAATGATTGTGAACTGAGTATTGTGAGCGCTATACTGGGTCACATCACATAATATAGTTCTAGGCTGGCAATTTGTGGGCAGTTGTCAACTCAGCTGCGTGTGCTGCTATGTAATGTACTGGCATCTACTGTTTTATTCATCAGTAGATTGTTATCTGTTGTACTGGGTAATATATTATGGCCAGGGCGTCCTTTTTCTTTTTTTCTTTAAAATATTCCTAATAGGCTGCTGAGACGAATCTCGCCCCCCTGAGTTAAAATTTGACAGCCTTCCCCTGATTATGGCAATAATTAATGATGACAGATGCACTGATATTAGCTATGTGTGTTAGTATGCCAGGAGGGAGAACAGGACAGTCAATCAGGTAACATAAGCTATAACTAGGTGTCCTAATAACCGGCCTGAGGATTACGCTGGGCTGCTTCCTGTGCTGATTGTAGAATAGATGTTATTACATTTTATGGGAGGGTTTGATAACAATCTACTAGTAAATTCCACTAATAGGGTGCAGCCTGGTATACACACCTGGAGCCATAGGATGCAATAGGGAGGAGTTTGTGGTGGGAGGGGGGGAAATGTGAGAACACAAGGGCTGCGTAGATATGTTATGTACAGTTTTGTTTGTTTGTGGGAAAGAATACATGTTAATCCAACAGTATCTGTTGACGTGAGCCAACAAGTATCCCAGCTGACCGTGATGCTGGAACACAGGACATCAAAATGATCCATAGAAACAATATTTATTTTTTAGCAGGGACCAGTTACATGTGTTCTTTGTAGATAGACCATGGTGCTCCTCTCTTGGCACAGATATGAGCCCCTCCGACAGTGCCCATCAAGAATTATGTTTACAGGTGGCCCAGATAACACTTCCTCATGGGGTTATAACTACAGCGGTCTTCATAGGCAATGTAGTAGCAGCATTTCTCTATGACTTATTACAGGTCATATCCACTCCTAAGGCTGGGTACACACTACAGAAAATTTCTCTCAATGCGATATCGTTAACGATTTTACCAACGACTGAAAGTCCCGATCAGCAGCCGATTCATGTGTACACACTATACACGATTTACCATCAGATCTGTGCTCTTCTTCTGTCATAACCATCGGCTGAAAAGACCGTGACTCTGTAAACTCTATGGACATCTGCCTACACTGCTGGTTGGTCCAACGTTTATAGAGATTTTTAGTCCGGTTATAAAATGAAACGATATCATGCACTTTGGAACGATAAAACATGATTGTGGGAGAATACACACTAATGGAATATCGGACCTAATAGTCGTTTATCGTGTGATTGGCACGATAATCGGGTGAATTCCTGCAGTGTGTACCCAGCCTTACTCTGTGACTTGCAACTGACTTCCATGCATGTCTTAAACTCCTGCGCATCAAAGCTGGCATCTCACCAGGAGACAGAAAACGGGGTTGTACTCACATTACCCAGGATCCCACAGCATAGAACTGAAAGCTGAGGACCAGCACGAGTTTGACCTGTTTTTAACCACTCTTCGGCAGGGACAGAGCCCAGGGGTAGCTCCATATATAAATATAGCAATAACCACCAATGTTGCCAGGTCAGCTCTGTCATGTTTAAAAATTACAATATTTGTCTTTTAATGCGTACACGATATTTTTCAGCAGTTTGTGTAAGAGATGAGAGTGGCACCATTTCAGTTGCCACCTCAGGCAGTAGGTTGGTTAGACTCACCGTCTCTCAACGTATTGCAATGCAGGATACGTTTGGACATGTACCCAACTCTTTGACAGAATGTAACATATTTAAAACTGTACTTGTTGACAGTGCTAACTCTGACAGCTATTTGCGCTTTGCTGTGGCAGAGTGGTCAGCATTGCAGACTGATGGCACTGGGGGTCATGGGTTCAATTCCAACCAGGGCCCTATATGTGTGGAGATTGAATGTTCCCCCTGTGTTTCCTCAGGGTGCTCCAGTTTCCTCCCACAATCCAAAGACATACTGAAAGAGTATACCATGTGACCTGCCTGCAGGAGCAGGACCGTCTTTCCCATTGGGCACGCTGGGCAGGTGCCCAGGGGCCTGCAGCCCAGGGGGGCCCTCCAGAGGCAGAAAAAAAAAGAAAACCCTGAAAAAAAGGAAGAAAATACTTACCGTGCTGTCAGCTGGTGATCCGGCTCCCTCCCTGGTCTCCTCCTCTGTCGCACTGGCAGTGCATGTCGGGCGTGACGTCATCACGCCCGCCCGACATCCATTGCGGAGCGCGACGGAGGAGGAGACCAGGGAGGGAGCCGGATCGCCAGCTGACAGCACGGTAAGTATTTTCTTCTTTTTTTCAGGGTTTTCTTTCTCCTGCCTCCGACGGGTCCCCCTGGGCTGCAGGGCCCATATATATAATCATTATTTTTTTATTTTTGTATATATAGGGGCCCCGGTGCACTGCTGTGCCCGGGGGCCCAAGAGGTTCTTAAGAGGGCCCTGTGCAGGAGGTCATGGTTCCCCCATTCTAATTATTATTATTATTATTATTATCATTTATTTGTTAGGCGCCACAAGGTTTCCGCAGCGCCGTACACGGTACAAACAGTAGACTATACAGGGTATAACAGTACAGAACAATAAACAAAAAGTACCAATACTTCAGAAACTCCAGGCAGGCAGATGCAATAGACACGGAGCAGAAGAACAGGTGAGGAGACAGGAGGGAAGAGGGCCCTGCTCATTCGAGCTTACATCCTAAGGGAGGGTTGACAGACCAGGCACAAGAGGAGCCGGTTGAGGCAATGGGAGAGAGGGGAGAATGAGCGGAGGAGATAGGGGTTAAGTGGACGGGTGGTAGGCTTTGAGAAAGAAGTGAGTTTTGAGTGCACGTTTGAAGGAGCACAGAGTGGGAGAGAGGCGGATGGAGCGAGGGAGGTCATTCCAGTGAAGGGGGGCTGCACGGGAAAAGTCCTGGATTCTGGAATGGGAAGAGGTGATCAGAGTGGAGGAGAGGCGACGGTCATTAGCCGAGCGCAGGGAGCGGGCGGGAATGTGAATGGAGAGGAGGTTGGAGATATAAGGGGCAGTAGAGTGGGAGAGAGCCTTGTAAGTGGTGGTGAGGAGTTTGAAAAGAATTCTGTAGGGGAAGGGGAGCCAGTGAAGGGCAAGGCAGAGAGGGGAGGCAGAGGAGGAGCGGCGTGAGAGGTAGATGAGTCTTGCGGCCGCATTGAGTATAGAGCGGAGGGGTGAGAGACGAGAGTGGGGGAGGCCGGTGAGGAGGAGGTTGCAGTAATCCAGGCGGGAGATGATGAGTGCGTGTATGATAGTTTTGGTGGCCTCCTGAGAGAGAAAGGGACGGATGCGGGCGATGTTGCGTAGTTGGAAGCGACAGGCTTGGGCAAGGGAATGAATGTGGGGGGCAAAAGAGAGAGAGGAGTCAAGGGTGACACCCAAGCAGCGGAGTTGGGTGACAGAGGAGATTGTAGTGTTGTTAACGACAATGGAGAGGTCATGGTGGGATGGGTGGTTGGGAGGAGGAAAGACAATGAGTTCAGTTTTGGAAATGTTGATTTTGAGAAAGCGCTCCGACATCCAGGAGGAGATGGCGGAGAGGCAGTCAGATACCTGAGCTCCCAAATCTAATCAGATTGGGAGCAACCAACTGGGTGGCTGAACGCAGTGTGCCCATCTACAGCGCACTTCAGGGGCAGGATGCCAGGTATAATGGACCAACAGCCTGCCACTTGTAACCACCCCCCTAAATATGTCTTACATTTACCATAAGGGGAGATGGAGGCTGTCTTTATTACGCATAACATTTCTGTGTGCTTAAAGCTTATTTGTATATTGGGCAAAGTGTGCCTAGGAGGAAACCCCTCCTATGTCATGTCTGAGCTGGTGCAAAAGTGTATTTGCAGAATGGAACTAGCTGTGCGCTCTTTCGGAAGGAAAAGGACGCCCATAATAATGCACACTCTCCTCCACTTTATATCATTTTAATAATCTTGCTGTAGAAAATGACAACACGTTTTTGTACAGGTCTAAATAAAAAAAAAAAACTGATATATCTATACAAGGAATACCTCTCCCTTCCCCTCGGACAGTGTATAATTGAACTACTCCGCGAATCATGCTAACCTGCCGTTTTATGCTTCCACCAACCCATATGCTCCTGTGCAAATCAAAGTCACTCATTGCAATCAGTTATATTCTTCTCTTACTCTCAAACACTACAAGAAAAATTATAAAAATCATTTTACTGCGCACCTTTCTTCATAAATGTTCTCCATTGTTTGTTGTGTATTCCAGACAACTCTGATGTTCCATAAAGCCCCAATTTGATGTATTATAGGGTCACGGTTTTCCCAGGATATTACTAGTTTTTATAACTTTGATTTGTAATCAGTAATATCTGAATATGCAAATTTCTGCTCACAATCAACGCAGAGTATGAAGCTTAGTTAATATAATGGTACACATAGAACATTTGTGGGCAGCATGGTGGCTCAGTGGTTAACACTTCTGCCTCACAGCACTGCGGTCGAGAGTTTGACTCCTGATCATGATCTGTGTGGAGTTTGTATGTTCTCCCCGTGTTTGCGTGGGTTTCCTCTGGGTGCTCTGGTTTTCTTTCACACTCCAAAAACATACTGGTAGGTGAATTGGCTGCTATTAAATTGACCTTAGTCTCTTACGGTGTGTATTATGGAATTTAGACTGTAAGCTCCAATGGGGCAGGGACTGATGTGAGTTCCCTGTACAGCGCTGCGGAATTAGTGGCGCTATATCAATAGCTGCTGATGATGATAAGTGAGTCTAAGGTGCTTTTTGTACCATGTTATTAAATAAGTCCCAGGGTATTACAGCTAATCAGAAGACTGGTTAGGCAGGGAATGATACATTGCATAACATGCATCCCAGATAGCTACTAAGAAAGCTAAGGGAATATTTTGTTTTCTGCTCTCTCTTCCCTTTTGAGTATCCCAGTGCATCATCTGTTAATGTCACAATACTTGAAAGTCCAAGTGGAGTAAGCTACTTAGTAGGCACTCCCTAATGAATAATCAAATGGACCTTTTCTTCTACGCCCCTGGGTCACTCTACTTGTTGTTTTGCTATAGATCATTCTCTTTAATGTTTGTAAAATCAGCCTCCATTCATAATCGCCCAGCCTACGGGCTTAAGTAATGGTCTCCATTAATTATCGTTAATACAGTGCGAGACGATACCTGTCTCCTACACAGAGTTGCCATATTTTGAGATGAGCCAATACTCGGTCTATGAACTCACTGGGAACAAGCGACATAACTATTCCTAGTGATTTGATAGGTTGCCTTCCCCTGACTGTTTACTCAGCTCACAGAGCGACTGCGATCCTCTCTGTCTGGGAAACAGGTGTCCTTTAAGATCCGCTCCTGGTATGTGAGACAGAAAATCTCTTTGTGACCTCATGCTGTATTTATAGTAATGGGCGTTCAGGAAGCGATAGAACCTGGTGGAGCACATCTGCCAGGTGATAGTTCTCTGCAAGCTACTCCTGGGCCATTGTTCTCCGCAGGGTCACAGAGAACAGTGAGAAACAGCCTGAAAGTTAATACTGGAAGGGAATTAAGGGGAACCACTTGCTGTAAATGGCAGTGAATCTAAATGACAATTAAAAATAAAAAAGATGGAAGACAATGGTTCCCTTTTGTATAGTATATTACACAGGTATTGCTTTTTAAACTTTTGCATTTGCTACATTCCTGTACAGTATATATTCCAATATTTAAATACATTTTCGTTGCTGTCGGTCACATACCTCCTAACACACTCTGTAACATGACCACAGTCCCATCTTGTGCATCATCATCAGCATCAGAATTTTATATAGCGTCACTAATTCCGCAGCGCTGTATAGAGAACTCACTCACATCATTCACTGCCCCATTGGAGCTTACAGTCTAAACTACCTAATATACACACACAGACAGAGAAAGACAGACAGACTAGGGTCAATTTGTTAGCAGCCAATTAACCTACCAGTATGTTTTTGGAGTGTGGGAGAAAACTGGAGCACCTGGAGGAAACCCACGCAAACACTGGGAGAACATTCAAACTCCACACAGATAAGGCCATGGTCAGGAATCGAACTCATGACCCCAGTGCTGTGAGGCAGAAGTGCTAACCACTTAGCCACAGTGGGGATATCCTATACAGTGTCTCCAATTAAAGGCATATCTACTGTTGTAGCAAGGGTTGCAACTACTGTGTGCTGGCAGCTAGTTGGGGGCACTTTTAAGGCTAGAGTGAATTGAGCGCACCACGGAACGCTGTTCCGGCACTTATTTTGTTACCGGGAACTGCATTCAGTCACATCCATCCTTGCTCTCCCCTGCTAGAAGTCACTGCTCAGCTTCTCTCTTCCTAATACTCAGTACAGTAGCTGAGTGGTGAGCTGGGGTGAGCAGGGGCACTGATAGAGTGTCCTTCTTGAGCCTCTCAGCCAATCACACCATGCCAATCCTCAACCCAATACAATATATGGCACATGTATGTTCTGCACATGCTAACTGGAGACGAATTATGTTGTTCAAGTTCCGCCAGCACAGTCTCTTGGCTGGTAAAGCCCGCCAATTGTTGGCATAGCTGGTATAACATGGATGAGCAGGGATAACATTTATAAGTGGGGGATGTGAAAACAGAATAACACGGATGGATAAGGGAGGTGAGAGGAAAATAACTTGGATGAGTGGAGGAGGTGAGAAGAAAATAACATACCACTGTCAAAACCTCATGTGTTTATGTGGTTTTTTTTCACCCTTGAGCTGTAATGCCCTCCCCTCCCCATTTGTACATGATTGTCTTTTCAAAACTAAAAAGATATCTTGTAAAAGCATTTGTTTTAAATTATTTTAAATAGGTGTTATTATTTGCTGCTTTTCAGTGTTTCAGTGTTGTACTTTTTTCAAAACTTACTACCTACCTACTTAAATAATTTCACTTTTATGTTTCAGCTATGCCAAGCAAGTAAACCGCCATTTTTAACGATGAGTTAGCCAATAGGTGGCAGAGCTCTATTAGTTTCTACAAAATAATAAAAGTCATACGTGGGCAGGAATTTTGCTGGTTATGTTCTGCGGGTAATTCGTTTTCAATTGGCCTTGTATAATAATAATTTGTCTTAGCCGTTGCCGCCACCGGCAAACATTTCCTAGAACAAAGACTTGTGTGTGGGTGCGGACTGTGCCTGTTATTGGGGTAATTTGTCACTGACAGAACCTTGACGGCTTTTTAATGGGGTGTTCCAGTGTTTATGTCTGGGGGCTGGACTCTTTAGCTTTATGTAGTTTATATGCCCGCGCTTTGCTTTATTTTGCACATTTATGACATTGTAAAAAAATAAAATAGCTTTAATGTCCTGTAAAAATAGCGCTCTTCCCGTTTGTAAGTTTCAAAGCTGTAAATAAATAAATTCCGGAACAATCTTCACATGCGAGAACAAAAATCCTTTGTGGGATAACTACGTAGTTTTTATTGTCCCTATGGTATTACTGAGTTATTCCATTTAGTCATAAAAGATTAGCAACATTAAGAGCATGATCTTCTCTCTTCCATCCATGCTGTGTAAAGGGCTATTCCACCGTCAGATAACTTTACTGTACATAACTTTCTGCAAAACTCGTCTTTTGTATTATTCAGCATTCTTCTGTTCATTTTAGCAATGTCTTTATATGATGGGGCAACATTATTTAATTTGATGTCCTGGGAGACACCCAAAGCTGATGTCTTGATACAATTGTATCCAATGCAGATATTGCAGCTCTAGTTTTTTTTCACAAGACAACAAAGGCAATAAAAATAAATGTTGTACCTTGTAAAATGTACTGTGTGTGATACATAAAAGCCTTTAACATTATGTTTATCCTTAAATACTCTCTGAAAAGCCATTTTTTTTTATTAGCGCTCTCCCTGGTCCCGTCTATGATGATGGTGTGGTAAAGTGACTGTGGTAACTAATAGCTTATTGGTGCATGCAAGCAGGCCCCCGCCCCCTCCTAGGCTATTGTGTAAGGAAGGAAGAGGGGGCAACAAGCAGTCACACTGGGTCTGGAGGTTGCTATCGGTGGGCCTTTGTCTGACATATACTCTATTAAATAAAATCATATATATATATATATATATATATATATATATATATATATATATATATATATTTATTTGCCATTGGTATAATCTATTAGAGAGATGACACATTTTCACAGGACAGATAACCTAGGAGATTAAGCAACATGATGTATCTTTGCTGAGAATTAGACATTTCTCTGGTGGAACAATACATTATATTTCAGGGCAATAATACTAGGTCCATTTAGGTTACTCTAATAAATCCCTGTGCTGTATTTTGTCAGTATGTGAACGGATGAATACTGGGTCTTGCACATTTGTGTACGTGTCCCCCCCATCCCATTACATCTGCTTCTCCTCTCTCCTTGGAGAAGTCCCTGCTGTGACTGTACAGTGCAGGGTGAGGACTCTTGCTGGGAATCTCGCTTTCTTCACTAGTGCAGAGGTCAGTGAGTGGGAAGAAGGCAGAATAACAGACATTGATTTCCCTAAAGGAAGGTTTATTGGTCATTATGGTTCTTTAAAATGTTTATTACTCATGAATTCCTTTAGACGAAACTCTGGTCCATAGAAAATCCCACCCCATAAAATCGGACAGTCTTCTGCTTTGCAAGTGATATTTTTAGCCAGGCATCTCATAACATTGCTTTGTGCAGGAGATACTAAGGGGTTGGTGGACAAAAGTGGACAACCCCTTTAAACTTGTGGACATTGTGAAAATAAATGAGCAATTTTAAGAGTAGAGCAGTCTGCAGAGGAGGGAGAATGGCAGTTACAAATTAACACAAATTTCCAGCACAAATGTTCATCATGAATTAGTGTTTTCATGTACGTTAGTATCAGAAAATGTTAATTTCGGATGGCAAGTCTACTGTAAATTACGCTGAAACATTACTTACAGTAAAACAAAATAGTAATAGTTTGTAAAGCTCTCTTTGTTAGGTAAAACAATGACACTCAATGCCATGTTACTAATTAGTTTATATTAGGGGACAGAGACTTTGTCACAAAAGTTATGGGCAGCACAATGGCTCAGTGGTTAGCACTTCTGACTCACCTCACTGGGGTCATGAGTTCAATTCCCGACCATGGCCTTATCTGTGGGGAGATTGTATGTTCTCCCTGTGTTTGCATGGGTTTCCTCCGGGTGCTCCGGTTTCCTCCCACACCAAAAAACATGCTAGTAAGTTAATTGGCTGCTATCAAAATTGACCCGTGTGTGTGTTAAGAATTTAGACTGTAAGCTCCAATGGGGCAGGGACTGATGTGAGTGAGTTCTCTGTACAGCCCTGTGGAATCAGTGGCACTATATAAATAAATGATGATGATGATGAAGTTGTTGCTTGATGGCACTCAATATCTGCAGTCACACACTTGTTTTGGAAATATGACACCAAGTCCTAGTTCTTCATTTTAATACTGCTGAGCTGTTAACACATTTTTTTTCGGCTGACGTCTCACATTCTAATACAGACAAAACTGACATAGTTGGTATATCAGCGTGTTCCGACAGGCAAATTATCTTGCGTAAGGCTTGTCAAAATTCATACAGTTCTTTATTATAACCAGTTGGGCTGAGTCACTATAGATTGGCACTTGTGTGGTCAGCTTTCATCCACCCCCCTGGACTTAACTGCACTAGTAATAATGTTACACATGTAACTATTTTGTTTTCTTTCTTGGTTACATGACAGATTTTGGCAAAACAGCAGGACAATTGCAGCAACGTGGTCATTTGGTGCGGCACTCCCTTTAAATTACAGAGTGTGGTTTACTGGAAGATGCAATTGTCATTGTAACCCAAGCTTCAGAGCTAATTATGCAGATACAACAGAAGGAGAGAACTTTCAGGATTCTATAAAAGAAAGCTGAGCAGAAAATGTATTTAAAGATGTTTTCCATGTTTCCTACTATTATAGGAAAAAGATTGCATCTAGCGTAGTTCTTGGAAAACCCTTTAAATCACAAACAGACCGGTTTAGATTAGAAGTGAACAATCTTTGGCTCTACCGTTGAACCACTGCTCTCATCACCCTCAACCAGACTGAGAAACGTCTGCGTAGCCGACTTTCTGCCTGCGCAGCTCAAGAGGTTTTGATGACATGCCAAGTGGCACAAGAAAATACTGGCACTGGCAGCCTGTCAGATCTTGGTGTAAGACTTTGTTCTGAATTACATGTAGTTGTGAAACATAAAACGCCTTCTTTGTTAATAAGGGAATCCAAGAAAAAGTATCATAATAAATACTAAGTACTTATCCAGGAAGGAGAGAAGCTTGCAGTATCGCTGATGCCAAACAGCGGACATAGGGCTGTTGAGTGAAAAACGTACCATGTTGTTTTGAACTGTGCAGTACTATAGAGTACTATAAATGCACACAGATCATCCAACTTGCCTAAGCTTAGGGTTGTGGTGGAATTTAAGGAGCTCAATGCCCTTCAGAGCAAATAATATAATAAAACTGAAAGTATTGACAACGTCTTAGTTATTAGTCTATTACAATCAGCAATATCCAATAACCAGATTGTTTACTAGATCTATGTAATTGGTTTAAATAGATTTAATGCTCAGGCTAGGGGTTGTGATTGAAGGTGTGTAAATCGCTCTTTTGTTGCCCTCTGTGAATGTGTATAGCTGGAGTGTAAGAAACTTGTTCCCAAAAAATTAAATCCATATGTATTGCGGCTTTGAAATAATTGACAAGTCATGCAGTGAGAACTGTTTTGCAATTAGTTTAACCTGTAACTGATTACAGTCTTTAGTTTGTTGACTGTGGAGTTACTCCTACCTTGAATCATCCAAATATACTATATGTAAATATCTGGATAATGGGCAAAGTTAGGCTATCCCTAGTGTGATTGAACTGCTGCCAGTTTCTCAGAAGAAGCTACCTGTAGATCCCTGTAGAGACATTCAAATGTGTTCTGAGTGTCCTACAATATATTTAAATGTTGTGCTGCTTTTAATAGATTTCTGTTACATCCAGTTACTGAGAAGTTTTTGCAGCCTGATCCTCTCCTGTTATGGTATCATTCAAGTGACCACTGACTAGGAAATAAATGTTCGTCAAATTACGAAGTTCAAATAAATACATATAAATATATATAAAAGCTTCCTACAGGGACTAATATGCAGTCTTGTTATCTAACTCGTTGCAAAACATTGATATTGTATTTTTATCAGCCATTTCAGCTATTTAAGGCTTATTACTTATAAATCTCTCAAATAAATAAATATATATATATATATATATATATATATATATATATATATCATACTTGCCTACTTTGGGCAACTTCTTTCAGGGAGAGGGGCGTGACTGGAGGGCGGGAGGGGGCGGGGCGTGACCAAACACGTCATTTGGCCCCGCCCCCGTGATGGGAATGTCATTTTGTTGCGGGGGCGGGGCCAAAATGACGCAAATTTACCACGAATCACATAATTTTGAGATGCCAGTAGCGGGATGCGGGAGATTTGCCAGCTCTCCCGGGAGTCCGTGAGACTGACCCGAATTTCTGGAGTCTCCCGGACATTCCGGGAGAGTTGGCAAGTATGATATATATATATATATATATATATATATATATATATAGTCTTCTCCTGCGGGCCTTCCTGCTTTGTTGTCAGATATGTTTGTTATAGCTTGTTGTAACACTTGTTTGAATTCCTGCTGATATGTTATTACAGATAGGTGTCTCTTTCTTTGATTAAATGTACTGTTTTAACTTATTACTGATAATAAGAGTAAGGTGTGGCCCTACTGATGGTTAGAGGAGCCCCTGTATCAGGTTGCCTATCACTGATATAAACTATCTAAATATAATTACAGGTGTTTGTTTCACAACAAAAACTTTAAAGAAAAATCCGCTCATTTTTTTTAAATGTATATTCCCCCTTAATAAAATAATTAGACAGTTATTGTTATTATATGTTCTCCCGCCTTCTAGAGAAAATAACCCTATATCAATGTTGCTTCTAAACCTGAGATGGAGCTCAAATCTTTTAAATGGACAGACCGCCCATGAGAGGCAGCGATTGTGACATCTTATATACAGGTCTCTGAGAGTGGGTACAACTCTTAGTGGGTAAGTCCCGCCCCCATTCCGTACAAACTCTGACCACAAATGGTTAATTTTTTGTGGTAACCCCACCCATTTTTTTGTTAAGCTCCACCTCTTTTTTTTTTAAGCCTGTGAATTGGGATGTCCCGTCAAAATCGCAACAGATGGAAAGATTGCTATGCGTAATCTGTTTCCACAATGATCCAAAAATTTCAGCTGACATAGCAAGAATAATGTGAAAAGTGATACAAAGCAGCAGAACCTTGCAGGAAGCTTCAGCTGCTAATAGTTTATACGTTGTTGCAACAATGTTGCAGCTGTCTGCAAAACAGTTAACCCTTACTGCTTGCAGTGGACAAATTGTGTTTTCTTTTTTTAATTTACCTTTTTTAAAAAACTGTTTCCCCTATCCCATTGGCATTACATGCCAATCCGTAGGAAGTGACAGATTCATCAGGAATTCTAGCAGTTTAAAAAGGAAGGGGACCATTGCAGAGTTGGGGGATTAGGCATGAAAGGGGATTTATGAAAGTTTGCCTTTGTTTTCTAACATAGGCCTGATTTAGCGTTAAGGGCTAAAGATTGCAAGTTTCCACCTGGACAATCCATGGCGCAGTGATAGGGGGACAAGTGCAATTCTTTTGCATGCAGGGACAACACGGACAACGTTTGCCTGGAGCACACAAAGACTGAGCAGCTTTATTTTTGCACTGCAATTTAGAGTTGAGCCAGCATGCTCCCGCCTAAATCTGTCCCCACTTTTTAAATTTGCCCCCCACCCCTACAAGGCAAAATGGTTTGGTCGAGATGCTAAATTGCACATTCTTGTTGGGTCAACTTTATACCCCAAGTGGTCTATTTATCTTTGGTGGCAAGTGGGCGTAAGGATCAGTATGTAGCGCTGCATACTGCAGTGATACAAGATATACTGGCGCTAAAATGTATCAAGCAAGGGCTCATTGGCGATCTTCCCTCCCAAACTAACTAAACTCTTCTTCACCAGCAGCCTATTGCACCATAGGCAAACTGAGGGGGGTTTTTCTAGTGCCTGGAAACCCCCCTCCAAGCCTGCAGCACTGTATAATTGAGGTGACTGGACCCTGCCCCCGCTTCACACGGCTCTGCTTGAGAAGGGAGAGCTGCGTGCACCTAACAGTAGTACACGCAGCATTGCCCATGTATATTATGGGGATAGGAAGAGTTGGAGAGCAGCCAAGCACTGTCTAATATTATAGCCACGCCCCCATGCATGCTGGTCATGCCCACTGGCAGCGCTGTGTGGAAACCTCCGTCGACAAAACCTGAGTTTGCCCCTGTGCGCATATATTTATTTGATTGCTACAACTTTCACCTGTCTGAGTGCTGTGAGTCATAGTTTTCATTGTGTTTGTTTCCTTTCAATGATAAAATTTGGCTGATGCGAGTCACCATGGAGGCAGTAGCAGCAGGCAAAGCCTGTTCTGCAATAAAATCAATTACATTGTTAGACAAGTTTTGAACAAAGCTCAGCACAATGACCCATTAGTGACCTGCAAAATCTGACTTTTTTTAAGTGCTCCAAATAATATGTTATTTTTTAAACAATGAAATGAATGGAAAGACTGAAAGCGCTATTTAAGTCTTATTAAACGTGAGATCTTTACGGTCAGGTTACAATACAATACACAGGTTGTTTGAGCGCTGTTTCCAAACTGCTCATTCATATATCCCCATCTTTCTCTGAATTTCCTGGTTATTATAGATAAACCCCTTGAAATTGTGGTACCCAGTAAGTTTTCTCCTGAACAAACCATGTTACAATACAAGGGGTGCAAATTAGTTTATTATTTTGCACATAAGATAAATACTGGCTGCTTTTTCATGTAGCACACAAATACTTGATAGCTTTAATTTTACACTGAAATTTACAGTTGATCTAGAACATGCCCTACCCCAACTATAAATCTGTCCCTACATTTTAAATTACCTCCCCCTGCAATGCAACATGGTTTTGCCCAGGTGCAAAGTTGCTCCTATATTTTTGCTTTGCTCTCCTTAATGACTCAGACAACATCATGGTATCACCATACTTGGCAATTTTATATTTCTCCCCACAGACATGTGAATTGTAAGTGCAGAGTGGTGCTGGATACCACCAACAACCTCATTTTGGACAGCCCCCATGGGGGTTGATAAGGTTAAAATTATGAGAATGGTGTCATCTAGGCCCCCATCCGGCCCACTTCACTAAGAAGTGAGCAGGATGCGGTTCAATGGTCTGTTCTGAGAGTCTGGGAGACCTCCCCGGAATTCTGGAGTCTCCAGGACATTCCGGGAGAATAGGCAAGTATCGGTATCACATTCTTCTTCTATATGATGAGCATAAATTGCACTATCTGTTCCATTTCTGTCTGTCCGGCCATCATCATAGTATCACTACTTTAATTCTGAATGCTGAATGTTATTGTCAGTTTCTGTTCTTATTCTATATTTACAAACAACTGCATAGTACCACTTCCATTGTTCTGCGTGCTGGTTAGAATTCTCAGTCTTGGTTTTCATTTCATCATAAACACTTACAGGCATAGGTAGCAGCACGGTGGCGAAGTGGTTAGCACTTCTGCCTCACAGCGCTGGGGTCATGAGTTCAATTCCCAACCATGGCCTTATCTGTATGGAGTTTGTATGTTCTCCCTGTGTCTGCGTGGTTTTCCTCCGGGTGCTCCGGTTTCCTCCCACACTCCAAAAACATACTGGTAGGTTAATTGGCTGCTATAAAAAATTGACCCTAGTCTCTCTGTGTGTATGTTAGGACATTTAAACTGTAAGCTCCAATGGGGCAGGGACTGATGTGAATGAGTTCTCTGTACAGCGCTGTGGAATCAGTGGTGCTATATAAATAAATGGTGATGATGATGATGATAGGTACATGGTGATCTTGTATAGATAAAAGGGACACATGGCAAAAAAAAACACAAGTAAAGATCTCCTGTAATATGTAAGCAATCAGACAGGATAGACATATTTATTTCTGTAATAATTTGAGCTCTTTAATGCAGCATTTTTCTAATTTACCCGGTATATTGTTGCAGGACATCTTTTAACTCGTTTGCGCACCAGGAAATAAGTTTATACTGTGCAATCTTGTGAATATACATTTATTCCCTTAGATCTGGTAAGAGTGCTACTGCCACTTACAGTAGCTGCCTCGGCCGAGTAATGCTAATGGTTATAGGCTGAAAGATCTCCCCTGCATTGCATTCTATACAGAACGCTGTGCGTGTAATGGAATGTCCACCATTCTGGTTTTGGTGGCCAACACCAGGGTTTTCATTGACGAGTGAGAGTCCTTGGGTCACCGTAATACAGAAAGAGCCTCTACCTCTAGTGTTGAGTTACTCAGACATCACTAGCATTGCCCTTGCATATAAATCAGCCAATCCATGTAGTGCATTTTTGCAAAGCAAGTCTGCCAAGCTTTCAGTCACTCTCTGTCTGCTCTTAGAGAAGTTCCTCCCTCTGAACAGCCAATCTGCAGCAGATAAGTTTAATAGAGCGTGGTGGACCTTTATAATTATATTATTTAGCTCAGTAGTACATAGTCTTCAACAAATATTAATGTTAATAGGAATTTGACCAGTTTTGTTCATCAGTGATTGAATTATTGCCTGAAGCTGAGAACACATTGATGCAATTATAGTGCAGATCACACAATAAGCTATCATTTGGTCAGATGTTGGAAGAGTGTGTACGATCTCACGATCATGTTTTATCTTACCAAAACACACTAAGGAAAGTAAGGCAAAAAAAAGGAGTAAATGTTCTCCGGGTCAAACAATGTTACAATGCAAGGGGTGCAAATTACATTATTATTTTGCACATAAGTTAAATACTGGCTGTTTTTCCATGTAGCACACAAATATTTGATAGCTTTATTTTTACACTGAAATGTAGTTAATCTAGGACATGTCCTACCCCAACAATAAATCTGCCCCAACATTTTAAATTTACCTACCCCTCCAATGCAACATGGTTTTGCCCACGTGCAAAGTTACTACTTTATGCTTTGCTCTCCTTAATGACTCAGGCCCATTGTATCTGTCAGGCAAATGTGGCAGTGTGTATACGCTCACGACCAGCAGTGTAGGCAGATCTCTGTGGAGTTTGCAGAGTCACAATCTATTCAGCAGATGGTTATGACAGATGAAGAGCACAGATCTGAAGGTAAATCGTGTAGGTGTGTACACAGGAATCCTCATGATCATCGGGACTTTCAGTCGTTGGTAAAATCACTACAGAAATCGCATCTGAAGTAAAATGCAATAGTGTGACCACAGCTTTACTAGAAGATGTGCAATTTATTAGTTGAATTGATAGTTGCAGAAGACAAACTTCGTTTCACTTGTTTCGGATGAACACTTTCTAAGCATGGTGATTGGATGTGGCCGGTTTGGTTGTCTAGGTCTCACAGGATTGGATGTTTTTTCACTCAGCTACGTATCTACAAACCAATAAAAATCTGTCTTATTGACAGGTCTTTGTTTAATTATGCACAAGTTGTCCTGACTTCTACTCATCCATTTTGCAGGATGTGCTTTAGTGTTGTCATGTTTAGCAAGAAAATGGTAATGTAGCGCAGTATTTTGTCTAATAGACTTGTAGTTTCACAACACCTGGGGTGTCACAGGTTAGCCAACACCGCCTTAACCCATAACTATAAAACATGTTATTTTTTTATGTATTGTCTGTTTAGATGTTTGTTTATTGTCTAGGAGACAGATGTATTTTCAAGGCTCGTTCAAACCTATATGCTGGGTAAAAATGCACTGAAAACACATTTAGATGAGGCATTTTTAACCTGTTTTGCAATGTACTTTTCATGTGTTGCACTATTGCCAATACAATATATTGTACAAGTTGAGCTCATTACTTATCTCTATCATATGCTACAGCTGTCCCGATTTAGGCGGGACAGTCCCGATTCGAGGGCTCTGATCCACCATCCCGATTGGGACAGCTTTGTCCCTCAGGTGGGAAATTTGGAATGTATCGACTGCTGCTCTGACATGCATTTGTGACCTGACCACACCCCCATTTTGACAGGCCACACCCCCTATCCTGCCTGAAGAAGAGGCAAGGTCTGGAGGTGCGTGAGAGGTGCCATGTTTGTCCTGCCATAGATAGGAAGAACAACAGCATCACCATTTATAGCTGCAGGCTTTTCTTTATATACTTTTTCCTAAAAAATAAGCTGAAGGTACAGTAATTTTTTTAAATGTGAAAAACAATATAGTTACCAAAAATACATCTATATATCAGCATGGATGATATGTTCTTTGTGATTCCTTAAGGGCACTGGGCCTTGCATTGCTACTGGGCTGATAGTAAATGCCATACAAGGCTTTGCCCTCGACCATTTATACATAAATCTGTTTCTCTCGTGTCTTCATTCTAAGCCAACAAAAGACGTCATTGTTTGTGTGGTTGTCTCAGCTCTGTTTATATGAGGAGCTCAGTGTTACAACATGTGATATTCTGTTGTTTTACAACGATGTCTTGTTTGAAAGCAAAGTTCAGAAACGTTTTAGAGAGTAATTTAATTTCCACCCATTGATCATTATTATTATTTTTTATTTATAAGGCGCCACAAGGTTTCCGTAGCGCCGTACATTATAATAATTATAGTGTTACATAAGTACATAGATTGAAGAACAATAATAAATGCATGGATGCAATTAACAGAACAAATCAAATGGTTTACATAAGCAATTCAGCATAAGATAAAACAGGGACAGAGAGGGGCAGACATGAGACATAGGGTACAGGCGTGATATATAGGGCACAGGCGTGAGATACAGGGTACAGGCATGAGACACAAGGTACAAGCGTGAGATATAGAGAACAGACGTGAGACATAGGGTACAGGCGTGAGACACGGTACAGACATGAGACATAGGGTACAGACGTGAGACACTGTACAGGCATGAGACACGGTACAGACGTGTGATATAGGGTACAGGCGTGAGACACTGTATAGGCGTGAGACAAGGTACAGGCGTGAGACATAGTGTAGAGGACCCTACCCGTGAGAGCTTACATTCTAAAGGGAGGGAGAAAGGAGAGACAAATGAAGCAAATAGGACAATAGTCATTGTTGGCTTCACTATGGCGCAGAGGTCTGCAAGATACTGAGGCCAGGATGTAGAGGCCTAGTTGGAGCCAGGAAGTTGCAGGGGCCTAGAAGCTGGAGATGCCATAATGGTGTCTGGGCCTAGGTACTGTAGAAGCCCGCATGGTGACAAGGGAGGTATGACAGTGGCGGTGTAATTAAAGCATACTTGCCAACTCTCCCGGGAGAGTGTGGCAATCTCCCTGATCTGCCCACTTCCTAGTGAAGTGGGCAGAATACGGTTCAAACGCCGCGATTCACCGGGAATCGCAGCATTTGGCCCCGCCCCTACTGTAAAATGACGCGATTCGCGTCATTACGTCACGGGGCGGGGCTAAAATGACGCGATTTTCGGGCCCCCTCCCCCACACGCCCACCTCCTACTGGCAGCTCCCGGATCAAAAATATGAAATGTTGGCAAGTATGAATTAAAGTGGTAAAACAACGGCAAAGCAATATGATGGCAAAGCGATATTTTGGCACAGCGATGTTATGGTAGAGCGGTACAATGGCAAAGGCAATACAATAACGGTAGAGTTATGAGCGTTGAATACAAAGGCAATGGGGAAATAGTGTGTGTGTAATCCGTGAGAGTAGTGCAGAGACAGAGGCAGCAGTGACATGGTGAGAAATCAGAGGTGAGAGGGAACGTGGAAGGGTCAGAGAGAGAGAGGGGGCTGAGCAGCTGGATGGTGAGAATGAAGCAGGGAAACAAAGAGAGAAAACAAAGATATAATGACCAAGTTACAATGTGCAGGAGAGTGAGACTTGTAGTGTTATCTGCAGCAGGGGATGTTAGTTACCAGACAGAGTTTGTTCCCTGTTTATTCCACTCTGTGGTTTAACCTTTCATAACGCTCTGTGATAAAAACACTTGCGGTATATCTACTAAACTGCGGGTCTGGAAAAGTGGAGATGTTGCCTATAGCAACCAATCAGATTCTAGCTGTCATTTTGTAGAATGCACTAAATAAACGATAACTAGAATCTGATTGGTTGCTATAAGCAACATCACCTCTTTTTCAAACCCGCAGTTTAGTAAATATACCTCTTAGGGCCTCATTCATGTTCAGACCTTACACCAATGAGCACAACTGCATGTAATTCATATCCAAACACAAATAACACTTACCACTGCTTACGACTTGAAGGGCAGAGCGGGGTTGGGAAGGGTCCGACGGATGTCGGCCATGTTGTGTAAGGGCATAAGAACACATTGTATGTACAGTATGCATTAAGAACATCTTGATTTATATATTTAATGTAAAACAATTATAAATATATGTTTTTTAATCCAACCATATTTTTTTTATTAATTATTACACTTTTTAGAGTTATTCATTTATTTTATAATATACAGTTTTTGTATGCGTACTGAATGTGACTTCATATTTCACATATGTTTGTGCGTATACTGCACTCTTTCCCGTCTGCTAACATACGGCAAGTACCATTTAGGCAGAGTGTACTTCTTATTTGAATCAGGCCTTTAATGTAGAAAAAACCCCAGCACCATTTTTCCTAAGAATTGTTTATATGTTTCTCACTTGAGTTGTGTTGGTTACAAGCAGGGCCGCCATCAGGGGGGTACGGCCATTACAGCTGTGAGGGGCCCGGACAGACTAGGGGGCCCGGACAGACTTCTCCTTTCTCTCCGGGATCCCTGGACTGTCCGGGCCCCTCAGTCTGAGCCACTGTGCTGCGCCTTCTTCTCCGCGATGCAGCAGCTCCCAGACTCTGATAGGCTGGGACATGGTAATGTCATCACTGCGCGCCGCACCCCCAGTCTGTCAGTGACCGGGAGCTGCAGCATTGCGGAGGAGAAGGTAACTTAATTGGGTATTCATTTGATAGGGGAGGGGCAGATAGAAGATTAGGGGGCATTAACTGTGATTGGGGGAGGTAAGAGGGGCAAATTTACTGCAATTGTGGGGGGGGGGGGAGGGAAACATTCACTTTGGGGGGAGGGGAGAGGGGGACATTCACTTTGGGTGGATGGGAGAGGGGGACATTTGCTGTGATTGCAGGGATGGGAGAGGGAGACATTTACTTTGGGGGAAGAATAGAGGGGGATATTTACTTTGGGGGAGGTGAGAGGGGGACATTTTATGTGATTGGGGGGGAGAGGGGAACATTCACTTTGTGGGGAGGGGAGAGGGGTACATTTACTGACTGTGATTGGGTGGGGGGAGAGGGGAATGTTTATTTTGGGGGAGGGAAGAGGGGAACATTTGCTGTGATTGCAGGGATGAGAGAGGGGGACATTTACTGTGATTGGGTGGTAGAGGAGAACATTTACTGTGATGAGGGATTGGGGGGAGGCATGTACTGTGATGAGGGATAGGGGGCGCATGTATGGCGAAGAGGGAGGGGGGCGCATGTATGGGGAGGGGGGCCTTGCCAGATTAATTAGTACTGGGCCCCATAGTTTCTGATGGCAGCCCTGCTTACAAGGTCACGTTAATGGTGGAAAAAGGTCTGACATCATTTATCTTGATTTCAGGATTTACATCAAATACACCTGCAGTTTCAATAAAGGTGTTTATACTTTTTATATCCACTGTAATGGTGCTCTGTGCTGCAGGGTCTTTGAGATGAGTTAATCAGTGTTCTGTTAAAGTGAGAATATATATTTCTGCAGAGAAGCTGATCATTTTAAATATTATTTCCAACCATAAGGAAGCAGAAAACAAATGGCATTAAGGAAAGTAAGGCAAAAAAAGGAGTAAATGTTCTCCGGGAAAAACCATGGTACAATGCAAGGGGTGCAAATTAGTTTATTATTTTGCACATAAGTTAAACAGTGGCTGTTTTCTCATGTAGCTTACAAATACTTGATAGCTTTATTTGTACACTGAAATTTAAAGTTGATCTAGGATATGCTCTCCCCCAACTATAAATCTGTCCCCACATTTTATATTTACCTCCCCCTCCAACGCAACATGGTTTTGCCCAGGTGCAAAGTTATTTCTTTTTTATGATTTGCTCTTTTTAATGACTCAGGCCCAACATTTGCAAATCATCATGAGATCCTTTGTAGGATATGAATATACAAAATTGGACAGTTCCTCCTTTAAACAATCTTTAGTTCTACGACACTTGTCTATTATTGGAATCGTTCAGAAATTCAATTGTATTTGGCCAGTTTGAGGGGCATTGAACTTGTTTGCAGTGCGATAAGGTTTTTCAGGATGGTTCATTTTGAGGGTGACTGCTGTGTCCAAAGTTTGAGTTCTCCGCTTAAAGTTGAAACAAAAGACATTAAAATAAAATAAAATGTTGCCAGTTTGAGCATAAAAGGTCACATCCTATAATATTTTTAAAATTTGTTTATTTCGAACATCCAACTTGTGAAACAAATTTAAGCATCTCTGCTATTTAGATACATTCTGCGAGAGATTGTCTTTATAAATTGTCTTTTTTTTACATTCTTGACCCTTTGAATTCCTAAATCTCCATAGTACCATGTTGGAGCTTGTAATCTCTTTATGAATCCACGTAGTAAAGGTTGTGTAAGGTATTGTAAATGTAAAGGGTGCAAATGTTTTTTCCCTTTATATTCCAAGGTTAAATGGTTACATATAAACAGGAGGTTGTAGAAGAAATAATTATTGACAGAACTATTTGTTGTTTTTAATAGTTATCACAATTTACTGATTCATTTGGCTGACTAGAGAGAATGTTCATCGGAATTTTGCTTTTCAAACTGACACAATCACTTTGTAAAACACCTTTGCCCAGAACAAGATCACCTGTTATCTTTGTGCAAAAGTACTTAAAGCATAGTTGCCAACATTACCAATTTGTGTCCCGGGAGGTCCGGTGGCTCAGTGGTTAGCACTTCTGCCTCACAACACAGGGGTCATGAGTTCAATTCCCGACCATGGCCTTATCTGTGAGGAGTTTGTATGTTCTCCCCGTATTTGCGTGGGTTTCCTCCGGGTGCTTCGGTTTCCTCCCACACTCCAAACACATACTAGTAGATTAATTGGCTGCTATCAAAATTGACCCTAGTCTCTCTCTCTGTCTGCGTGTGTGTTAGGGAATTTAGACTGTAAGCTCCAATGGGGCAGGGATTGATGTGTGTGTGAGTTCTCTGTACAGCGCTGCGGAATCAGTGGCGCTATATAAATAAATGTGGATGTGTGGGGCTCGAAGAATCCTGTTGTTACCCCCACCCCCATAGCCTGCTTCACCTTTTTGTCTACTAAAAATAGGGGACGGGGCCACAATGACACGTACCTGGCACCACTAACCCTTGCCCCCTCAGTTTAATTTGCAGAGGCGGCCGGGAATTAGGAGAATTGCCTGCTCTCCAGGGAGTCCGGGAGACCGACCCGGATTTCGGGAGTCTCCCGGACATTCCGGGAGAGTAAGCAAGTATGACTTAAAGAATTACATATTTGGCTTCTAAATGCCACATACAGCATTGTACTTGCTTCCTCCCTATGTGACAGCTCCAAAGGTAAAGGATGTGTGAGTATCAGGCTTTCTTATCATACTAATAGATGCACATATAGACCGCTAAAGCAGAAGCACCTCTATTTAAAAGTATTTAAAAAAATATCTGCAAACACTTTTAAAATAAATAAATAAAATAAGTTTGAGATATTATTATTATCATTATCATTATTATTATTATTATGATTCTTATTATTACATTTAAATATGGTATTGAATCATAGTTGCCTGTTCCCCCAGAATATCCTGGAGACTCCTGGACTGGGGGAAAGACCTCCTAGACTCCACAGAGCAGGCAATTCTCCTGCTAGGGCACATAGACACCTGCAGTGTGGGTGTGGCCATGCCTTTATTATGCAAATTGCATCATGAAGCCCCACCCAGCCCAGTTAACACTGAGTGGACAAGGATGTGATAACGCTATTAGAATCATATGCCTCGCGACCTTGATTATGCGCGACCTTGATTATGCAAATGACAACATCAAGCCCCACCTACCTCTTCTTTTTGTACCCCACCTCCACATGTCCCTGATGGGTGGGCATGGAAAGTATGGTATTTAATACAAAAAGGAATGCTTAGTTTGCAAATTCCTAACATAATTATCATTTCAGTGTATGTTTATAGCTATTTGTCTGATTCTAAATGTCCCACACAAGACTATTTATACATATATACATTTTCTTTGCGACTACATTGTAAGTTAACAAGATACATCACATATATTGGGGTAAATGTATTAATGTCCGGATTCTTCAACTCCGGCGTGTTCAGCGTCTTCGGCGATTAAATTTAAAGCGGCGCTGCATTGTAAAGGGAAACTTTTACCCCATTGTGTCATAGCGCTAGCTCTGTTTACCTGAAGGTCTCCATGTTAGTGTGTTAAAATGTTATTGCTTAAAGGAGGGATCCAATTATAACAGTTACATTAGACTTAAAACTGCTATGTCAGTATATGTCAGTAACTATCACGTTATATTATATTGCTGTGATGAGTTGCAGAACAAGTCTGAGTCATTCATCAGAACAAAGTGCCCCTTCATTAGAACACTGTGCCCATTCATCAGAACACTATGCCCATTCATCAGAACACTGTGCCATTTCATCAGAACACTATGCCCCTTCATCAGAACACTGTGCCATTTCATCAGAACACTGTGCCCCTTCATCAGAACACTGTGCCCCTTCATTAGAACACTGAGCCCCTTTATCAGAACACTGTGCCATTTCATCAGAACACTGTGCCCCTTCATCAGAACACTGTGCCCCTTCATTAGAACACTGAGCCCCTTTATCAGAACACTGTGCCATTTCATCAGAACACTGTGCCCCTTCATTAGAACACTGTGCCCCTTCATCAGAACACTGTGTCCATTCATTAGAACACTGTGCCCCTTCATTAGAACACTGTGCCCATTCATTAGAACACTGTGCCCCTTCATTAGAACACTGTGCCCCTTCATTAGAACACTGTGCCCCTTCGTCAGAACACTGTGCCATTTCATCAGAACACTGTGCCCCTTCATCAGAACACTGTGTCCCTTTATCAGAACACTGTTCCCCTTTATCAGAACACTGTGCCCCTTTATCAGAACACTGTGCCCCTTTATCAGAACAATGTGCCCCTTCACAATCACACTGTGCCTCTTCATATTAACATTGTGCCCTTTCATCAGAATACTGCGCCCCTTCATAATACCAGGGTATCCCTTCATAATCACACTGTGCCCCTTCATAATCACACTGTGCCCCTTCACAATCACGCTGTGCCTCTTCATAATAACATTGTGCCTTTTCATCAGTTCCCCTAAAATCTCACAAGCCACTGGTTGCCTATGTACTAAACTAATAAAGCAGGTTGAAAAGGTTATACATTTTGGTTTTTACTAAATCTGAAATGTTGGGTGCATTGTGCATAGAATTTAAACAGCATTTGAGGGTATAATAAATGGATTTGTGTCAGAAGTATTGCCTGCTTAGTCTGCATTTTTGGGGGGGAAATGGCGTAGTTTCTGATCACTGATTATGTCTTCCTGCAGATCCTGTTTTGCACATTGAATACCCACAAAATCGACATGGATAAACTCCTCGGAGGGCAGATCGGACTTGAAGATTTCATCTTTGCTCATGTAAAAGGCACAAAGAAAGAAGTGGAAGTATTAAAATCAGACGATGCTTTGGGGCTGACCATCACTGACAATGGAGCCGGAATTGCTTTTATAAAGGTAAGCAGAGCCTCAGAGTATAATGGTGCAATATCTAATATATATAAGCCTAGCGGCGTGTGTTAGTGTGTGTGTGTGTGTAAAAAACTATTTTCTCAGAAAGGGCTCATCCAATTGACCTGAAATGTGGTATACTGACATTATTTGACAAAAAAAATTATAATAGTGAAGTCAGTTAACTTCCATCATCCCCCATTCCCCTGTGGGAGGGGTAGTAAAGGCTAAATTTACCAGTTGAGGGCTTGAACTCTTGACCGTGTGGGTATTTATTTACCAGAGCCTGTGTTTGGTCATGGACAATTGTATGTCGCATTTTCACGAGTACGGAGAAGCAGTGATGTGAAAGTGCAGGTTATGAATACTGCCCTTCAAGGAAGACTGATTGAGCACAGCAATAAGGTGTTTAGCAGAAACGTTGTGTATCGAGAGGTTTTAGAACAGTAAGACGATGGAGATTAAGGATGTGGCGATGAAGATGAAGGATGAGGTGATGGAGAAGAATGATGAGGTGGTGACATGTGGACAAAACCACGTTAAAAAAGGGCGCTTGCGTCGGGAAGTAACGCTCTTCCCCTGAGGAGGCCTGGGCTAGGCCCAAATGCATGACAAGAACCTTTTTAACACCTTAAGTAGCTTGATTTGACTAGAATGCATGAGTATCATGCACGGGTTAACTTGTGTATATATATATATATATATATATATATATATATATATATATAAATAATATTTATATTGCACCGTCATAATGTATATATATATATATATATATATATGTACATGGGGTTAATAATATGATTTGGTAGAGGAGCAATTACGTTTATCTATCTAATATTTACTGGATGCTCAGATATCAGGTATATTCTATGCTGTGCACTTTGCATACCTATATATACAGTATGTACGAATAGGGAACGTTAGTACATGTGAAATGAAATCGTACGGTGCCAGAGAGCCGGTCAGGTCACTGACCCTGAGCCACTCTAATGACGAGAAAACATATAAGGTAACCGGTAAACACTGTTCAGTCACTGTACCTACAATAAGGACATCTTGCCAAAGTGTGAGCTCACCAGAGTAGACATAAAGACATTTGCTAGCAGTTAGCAAATTGGAGTCATTAAAAAACAAAACAAAATACAGGTCAATATAAAATCCAGGGTAGATTTATCAAACCTTCTAAAAAGGATAAGTGGAGGTGTTTCCCATAGCAACCAATCAGATTATAGATATCATTTATCTGGGATGTACTAGATAAATGATAGCTAGAATCTGATTGGGTTAGAAGGTTTGATAAACCTCTCACAGTAACTTTGCTGATACTAATGTTAACCTCACAAATGTACAATTACAATGTTTTTATTGCAGTATTTAATTCCTCTCCTCTGGATTCTGCTACTACTTTAGGTGAAAATAAATAATAATGGCTCAAGTTAAAATTGCTGGTTGTCAATATTTTTTAAGCTTTAAATCATACTTGCCAACCTTATGTTGGCCGGGTCCGGGAGATCCTGGAGGGCACGAGAGGTGTACGGGCGGAGGGGGTGGGGCTTCACGAATTGCGTCATTTTGGCCCCGACCCCGGTGACGTAATATCTGTTTTGGGTCTTTTTACAGTGGTAAAAATACCCCAAACAATCATTACATCACTGGAGGGCGGGGCCAAAATTTTGCGAATAGCGAAGCCCCGCCTCCTCTGGCCGTACACGCCGGCTCTAATTTAGTGAAGTGGGCAGATGCGGGAGAATAGCCAGCTCTTCCGGGATTCCAGGAGACCTACCCGATATTCGGGAGTCTCCCGGACATTCCTGGAGAGTTGGCATGTTTGTTTTAAATATATTTAACACTGGAACGTATCTAAACGTGCATTTACAAGAAATAGAGTAGGACGCTCTCTTGCACTCTCTGTTTGTTGACGATACAGTTTGGTCTCTGCGGTGGAAAGGACGGGTTGACGGGGTCATGTATTCAGTCCTGCAGACAGGTCTGTTAACACCGCAGCCAACAGATACTGAGAGATCTGTCATAAGAGATTAATATTAAAGCAGGGCCGAGGTTCATGTGTGGATAGACGGATCTCGGCTCCCTTTGTGAATGCGGATTTCTCTTTCTTATGACCCTGTTAATGCTTCTTTCATTTATTAATGAGGTTGTAATACAACAATTTTTCACAGTTGCAGACATGTGTAGCTACCAGGCATACAGCTAACATGCAGACTATGAGAATCTCCCAATCAGTATACTGTGAATCACCCCTATGCTAAAGGAGAACCATCAATTATTAACTTCTAAAGTCCATGGGATAAGAATGGTGTGTAAAAGTCGCCAACGCTCTGCTGATTCCATAGTTGAAGAGTTCTGAACTTGCACTGCCATTAATGTAAGCACAAAAACTGTGCGGCAGGAGTATAATGGAATGGGTTTCCATGGCCGAGCATCTGCATGCAAGCCTAACATCACCAAGACCAATGCCAAGTGTCGGATGGAGTGGTGTAAAGCTCACCGACACTGGACGTGTTCTGTCGAGTGACAAATCACACTTCTCTGTTTGGCAGTCAGATGGGCGAGTCTGGGATTGGTGACTTCCGGGAGAACGCAATCTGCCTGACTGCATTATGCCAACTGTGAAATTTGATGGAGGAGGGATAATAGTATGGGGCTGTTTTTCAGGGTATTGTCTAGGCCCCTTATCTCCAGTGAAGGGCAATCTTAATGCTTCAGCATACCAAGTAATTTTGGACAATGTTATGCTTCCAACTTTGTGGCATCAGTTTAAGGAAGGCCCTTTTCTATTCATACATGACTGTGCCCCAGTGCACAAAGCAAGGACTACAAAGACATGGTTTGATGAGTTCGGTGTGGAAGAACTTGACTGGCCCACAGAGAGCCCTGACCTCAACCCCATAGAACACCTTTGGGATGAACTGGAACGGAGATTACGAGCCAGAACTTCTCGTCCAACATCAGTGTCTGACCTCATAAATGTTCTACAGAATGAATGGGCACAAATTCCCACAGAAACACTCCAACATCTTGTGGAAAGCCTTCCAAGAAGAGTGGAAGCTGTCATCGCTGCAAAAGGGGAACCAACTCCATATTAAAGTATATGTATATGAATACAATGTCATTGCAGTCCCTGTTGGTGTAATGGTCAAGCGTCCGAATACATTTGTCCATATAGTGTATATATGTATATAGATAGATAGATCTAATAGTGAATACCTATTAATCCCAGTTGGAGCATATCTGAATACACAGGAAGAAGTTTTAATGAGTGACACATTTGGGTCATTGGCAATACATGTTTAGGTAATGTAGAATGGCCAGTGGTGATAAAATAATGGGCGAGGGGGGTCAGTCTCCCTTTTTGGCCTTTAATCCAGGCACTGCTATACTATGCATCCATAATTGCCAGCTATCGCTAATTAACATAACAATTTTTTACCCTTGAAATATCTCTATTGAGCAATTGCACAATAAAATTCCTCTGTTTCTGCCTCTTCTACGTAATTCTTACATTCTATTCTTAGTTAATATTTATTGAAGACGAAAGTTTAAAATGCAAAAAAAAATTTAGAATCAAAATTGAGATCCCCCGCCATGACGGCTATATTAGCGCTCCAACTTCGTCCGAGACAGCGTCAGGCGCTCAGCTGTAATGTGTCCCCCGGATCTTAAAACGTTGACAGCTGTCTGGATGTCAGATAAATACCTGAGGATGTCACATGTTCCACAGCAGAGAACATATGTGACAATTATGTAAGAGTTTCATTTTCACAACTTCCTTTATTCTCACTGATACGGTAACACTTTGCTGGTATATTTAGAGTCAGGTGCTGATTAGCTGTTTATAAATACATTTAACAGAAGCCGCAGTGTGGACACCCCACTGCTGTACATTTAGACAAACACATGTTTTTCCTTTGCTCTTTGGATCCAACAGGACTTCACAGACATTTGCATGAGCTCTGTTTTCCTAGTTATCAGTGGTTGAATGTACATCCTGTAACTGGATATTCAGCCTACAGTAATCAGGTCTAACGCCTTACAAGGGCATAAGTCCAACTCTGCAGACCACAGCTGTTTATTTCAAAGTTAAATTCGCCCTTTGGCGTCGCTTGAAAATTCCAAGTTTGCTGCTGAAGTTATCGTACAACTATTTTTTTTCTCATGCTCACCAGTGCAAAATGATTAGTATGTTTAATGGATAGCAGAATATATTTATTATTCATTATTTATTACCTATACAGATGGGCCTAGGGGAGAGGCTGGAAGCAGGCAATTAAAAATGACTAAGGGGTATATCTACTAAACTGCGGGTTTGAAAAAGTGGAGATGTTGCCTATAGCAACCAATCAGATTCTAGCTGTCATTCTGTAGAATGTACTAAATAAATGACAGCTAGAATCTGATTGGTTGCTATAGGCAGCATCTCCACTTTTTCAAACCTGCAGTTTAGTAAATCTAGCCCTAAGAGTTAAATCTTGCCTTGTTATTTTTTTTTTGTCGTTTGTAGGGGGTGTATATTGGCCTTGGTTCCCTAGGACACTTTGTATACATCAGTCACCTTATTATACTTTGATTAGGCTGAAACACATTTGTAATCATCATGATCATCAACATTTATTTATATAGCGCCACCAAATTTCGTAGCGATTTACAGTTGGGGACAAACCTAGTATTAGACAGTACTGGGTAATACAGCAATAGAGTTAAGAAGGCCCTGCTCACAGAGCTTACAGTCTATGGGTATTTATTCAGAGTTTTTATATAGCCCCTACATATTTTGCAGTGCAGAGAACATTTGAAACATTCATTCCCTGGCCCAATGGAGTTTATAGTCTATTTTCCCTACCACACACACAGAGATTATAGGGTTAATTTTTCCACAAGGTAATTAACCTACTAGTATGTTTTTGGACTGGAGGAAGGAAGCCGGCATACCTGGAGGAAACCCATGCAAACACAGGGATAAGATATAGGGATTCATGTAGAATTGGATGAAATTTTCGTCTAAAACGCAGATGGAATGTGCAAAAAAGACACATCTTATAATTGGCTATTTATAGAGCACCATTAATTCCGCAGTGCTGTACAGAGAACTCACATCAATCCCTGCCCCATTGGAACTTACAGTCTATATTCCCTAACATACACACACAGACTAAGGTTAATTTAATAGCAACCAATTAACGTACTAGTATGTTTTTGGAATGTAGGAGGAAACTGGAGCACCAGGAGGAAACCCACACAAACATGGGGAGAACATACAAACTCCACACAGATAAGGCCATGGTGGGGAATCAAACTCATGACCCCAGTGCTGTGAGGCAGACGTGCTAACCACTGAGCCACCATATGCTTTTACTCTCTTCATTTCATTATTGAATTGCATTCTAGAGACTTTCTTTTTTTCCCTTTTTGCAGCGTGTCAAAGAAGAAAGTGTCATTGACAAAGTGAAAATAATAAACGTTGGAGACCACATAGAGTCTATTAACGGGAAGAACATTGTGGGGTCACGGCATTACGAAGTTGCAAAGATGTTGAAAGAGTTGGAAAAAGGAAAGACGTTCTCTCTAAAATTGATAGAACCCTTAAAAGCTTTCGGTAAGTCGTGTATTTCATTTTGTCAGCAAACGTATTGGAAGTTGTATTAATCAAAGTAACTGAAGGTTTTATGTTCCAAAATATGTATTTCTGCTGTTTTTTTTATTTTCCTACCTGTCTAATTCAACACTAGTGTTCATCATCATCATCATCATCATCATCATCATCATCATCATCTATTTATTTATAGTGTTAATGACACGATTGTAGATATTCAAGTTTTACAGAAGTTACTTTGCCAATTGCTTCTCTGTAAAATTCACCAATGTTCACTTTAAATACGGCTGAAGAGTTTCTTTTTCTTCCAAAGCCGTCATACAAATCATAGTTACTGCTCCGAATTCAAGAAAGACTCTTTCAGTCCAGAGTAGCAGCAATTAAAGTTCATTCGGAGTCAAAGACAGCTGCAAATCCTCCGCTATATTTTGTACCATCTTTTGTGAATGTGGCTTTGGATGTTATGTAGAACTGCCCCTCTTCCTAATCTGGACCCCCCATGTTAGTAAATAAGGGGTATCCTCCCCCCCGTTACCTTAAACCAGAATCTGCTGCAACCCCCATAAAGCTCTGTAGGACGCACAGACTCGCTCTGTGCGGTGAGGCAGCGCGGTCGTGGCGCAGACACTTCTCCCATCAGGTAACGGGGGAGGGGAGACCTGGATTTGAGGTTTTAGAGACATATATATGGTTCCAGTGAGTGAGACTGTGGAGACACTTTCTGTTCTCTCCCAGAGAAGATGGTGCTGCTGTCTCCACTCTGACTGGGGATAGAGCCCACACTGGGGGATCCAGTTTATAGAGGCAAATGCCTTCATGTATGTGTTAGCAGGATTGGCATCATAAACTGCGGGGCCCAGTACAAATTAATTTGGCAGGGCCTCCCCCCACCTCCCTCATTACAGTACTTGTCCCCCCCCCCTCTTCACCGTACATGCCCCCCTACCTCTTGCCAATACATGCCCCCCTCCATCTTGACAATTCATGTCCCTCTCCCTCTTCACAATACAGCCCCCTCCCTCTTCACAATACAGCCCCCTCCCTCTTCAAAATACAACCCCTCCCTCTTCAAAATACAACCCCTTCCTCTGTACAATACAGCCCCCTCCCTCTTCAAAATACAGCCCCTCCCTCTGTACAATACAGCCCTCTCCCTCTGCACAATACATGCTCCTCCCTCTTCACCGTACATGCCCCCCTCCCTCTTCACAATACAGCCCCCTCCCTCTTCAAAATACAACCCCTTCCTCTGTACAATACAGCCCCCTCCCTCTTCAAAATACAGCCCCTCCCTCTGTACAATACAGCCCTCTCCCTCTGCACAATACAGCCCCTCCCTCTTCAAAATACAGCTCCTCCCTCTTCACCGTACATGCCCCCCTCCCTCTTCACATTACAGCCCCCTCCCTCTAAACAATACAATCCCCCAATTTACTTACCTTGTTCTTGGCGAGATGCGATGACTCCCAGACACTGACAGACTGAGAGTGCGCTGTGCAGTGATGACATCACCGTGCCACCTGCTCCCAGCCTATCAGTGACTGGGAGCTGCCGCAACGAGGAGGGTTACAGAGTGACAGCGGTCAGACTATGGGGTCCGGACATTCAATATTATAGTCAATGTTTTTACTGGGGGAGATGGGGGTGCTCTTGTATTGGATCCTTCATTAAAAAGGTATTTTCTTAAAGCTGACATTATTTTCTACTGACACTGAGAAAAGAGCATGACACCTCGATTCTGTTTACCTGAAGCTGTAAAGAGACATTTGTGTTGTTTACTAATGAAGCTCAAATAGGAAGTGACTGTCTAATTTGGCCAACAAATTCGGTGTTCAAGGGGAACACTATATCGCTGCCATTACAGTCCTATAAGACTGGTCTTTAGACTGCACCTATCATCTTGCCTGATTATCATCTGGTTGACTTTGAGCTGGTTACTGTAGACATTGTGCTTTGTCCCGATTGGGCCAGAATGTTGGGAGCTATATCATGTCTGCAAAGCAGAGCAATGCTGAACGGGTGCAATATGGCACTGATGTGCTACGGAACATGTTGGCGCTATATAAATAAATGATGATGATGATGATGGTGTGCATGACAATGAAAATAAATTTTGTGGAGAGGTCTTTAAGGGGTGGCCTAGCGCTAATAAAAGGGTAACGTGACAACGGTGAGACAGGCATGCTCCTGTGATGACGCAACCATCCACCCTTTTGGGTATTGTCCCGATTTGAACCCCTCCAATGTTGGGAGGTATGTAACCCTACTGTTTATATAGAGGGCCTGATTCAGCGAGAGTCGTCTGTCTTTTTGCCTGGTGTATCTTTGCGTTATTTTGCGCAGCGCATGTTTAGAAAGTGATTGCACACAACAGCGGCTGATCAGACCTGCGAATGTTTGGTACTTCTGATTACTTGCGCTTGAAGACGAGGGCAGGGTGTACTAATGTACAGTAAGGGTGTGCACGAGCCATTGTGTACAGATTCAGACTGGGATGTAGTGGCAGATACGGCTGTAAATATTTGTGGGTGGTCAGGGGCAGGTGTTAGTAGCGGATGATGAGGACAACAGACACCCAATTTCAATTACAGGTCCGCCAATGAGTTGCAGACATTTATTTAGACTTTAGTAGTCGCTCAGCCATAGTTTGGGATGTACCAGACGTGTTGTAGCAAACTGTAAGAAAAATGTATTATTTTTTGTACAGGTCGCGAAG
Source organism: Mixophyes fleayi (assembly GCF_038048845.1). Taxonomy (NCBI): domain Eukaryota; kingdom Metazoa; phylum Chordata; class Amphibia; order Anura; family Limnodynastidae; genus Mixophyes; species Mixophyes fleayi. Next base: position 14,656,899 of record NC_134409.1, read on the forward strand.
TTGTCCCCACTGTATTAGTTATGTTATTCAAGTTTAAATAATGCTTAAGAGCAATCATCTTGGTAACATATAAAATGTATTGTTTTTGTACATGTCCACAAGTGTCTGCTCCTCATTCACACTTGGACGTGTTTATAACTATAAATATGGCATACATATAAATATGGCATACATATAAATATGACATACATACGGAGACACTTGCATGTAACTTTCTCAGTCTGCAGTTAAGCTTACATTCTGTTCCAGGCTGATTGAGGCTCAGCGTGATCATTGATGTGACTTATTTAATACCACGGTACAATGTGTACGAACGGGCTGCCACCCGCAGCAACCAGACGGATTTACACTTATTTTTGCAGTGCAGTTTAGAAAATGTAAAACAACCATCTGATTACAGCACATTTGTGAACTTTACAGTCTTTGCTCTGTTTCATCCTATGAGTGCAAAGGCTGCAATGCTGGGACTTGTAGTTCCACGGTATCTTTAGCGTCACAGGTTGCATGCGCCTGGTCTGGGTACTCCTTCGCCCCCAAAGGGATATCTCTTTTGCCTTTTGCTAGTCTGTGAGGGAAACAACATACATTTGGTGAGCAGAGCAAGCGGTAAGATGATCTCTGCAGAAAGATGAGAAGGGAAATGGATAGAAAAGATACCGCTGGGTGTATGTGCTGGATGAGCGGGAAGGAGTCAGGTTCTCAGGAGCCGGCAGCGGGAGAGACTTAAGATCAGAGTTCAGAACAACAGGAAAAGGTCTTAATAACGCTGCACATGAGCGATGTCCTCGGAGTACCACAGTCCAGGGCCGGATTTACCACTAGGCAACCTAGGCAATTGCCTAGGGCCCAGCAGTCCCCAGAGGGCCCTCCCAGGGCCGGCGGTGAGACCACCCTTTAAAAATGGGACGCTACTTATGGGCCAGTGCTGTATGCTTCCCCCCCCCCCCCCCCCCCCCCGGGCTAAAGTCTGCCAGCCAGCCCCTGAATAGGAGTATATGTTATGCTAAAAAACTATAGTGCTATGGATTTTTTCAGGGAGGGGGCCCCAAACCAGTATCTTGCCTAGGGCCCCATGAGGTCTAAATCCGGCTCTGCCACAGTCAAACGCCAGATAATGTCCTCGTACTGGCTGTAATCAATTCCTGAGTTACCAGCCACATACCTCCTAATATGTAGAATTTGTCAATAAGAATTAGAGATGGTCACTGACCCCCGTGTTTTGGTTTTGGATTCGGTTTTGGATCTGGATTACCGTCGTGTTTTGGTTTTGGTTTTGGTTTTGCAAAACCTCCATTGCGTGTTTTGGTTTTGGTTTTGGTTTTGTTTGGTTTTGTTTTGCTATTTTTTGGGAAAATCCATGTTTTTGGGCCTAAATTAACCCAATTTAGTGCTCCAACTGTTTTAGAGACAAGTAATCTAATTGTTGAGGTAATAAATCATCCCAAAAAACAGTTTAATTCTTCGTTGGTAGGCCTATTCTACACACAAAACAGATTGTCTTCCTCTCCATCTATGCATATTGGCAATGCAGCCATCGTCTTTGAATGTATATTACACCCTACACTTATAGTTAAATATGTAAAGAAATGGAAAAAGCCAGTTTGGTTTCTGTCTCTCAAGGCCCCCCTCCACTTGTATAAAATACCAAAAAATTCAGCCATTATAGACTGTACAATATTAATTGACATGGAGAAAGCCAGTTTGGTTTCTGTCTCTCAAGGCCCCCCTCCACTTGTATAAAATACCCAAAAATTCAGCCATTATAGACTGTACAATATTAATTGACATGGAGAAAGCCAGTTTGGTTTCTGTCTCTCTAGGCCCCCCTCCACTTGTATAAAATACTAAAAAATTCAGCCATTATAGACTGTACAATATTAATTGACATGGAGAAAGCCAGTTTGGTTTCTGTCTCTCTAGGCCCCCCTCCACTTGTATAAAATACTAAAAAATTCAGCCATTATAGACTGTACAATATTAATTGACATGGAGAAAGCCAGTTTGGTTTCTGTCTCTCTAGGCCCCCCTCCACTTGTATAAAATACTAAAAAATTCAGCCATTATAGACTGTACAATATTAATTGACATGGAGAAAGACAGTTTGGTTTCTGTCTCTCTAGGCCCCCCTCCACTTGTATAAAATACTAAAAAATTCAGCCATTATAGACTGTACAATATTAATTGACATGGAGAAAGCCAGTTTGGTTTCTGTCTCTCTAGGCCCCCCTCCACTTGTATAAAATACTAAAAAATTCAGCCATTATAGACTGTACAATATTAATTGACATGGAGAAAGACAGTTTGGTTTCTGTCTCTCTAGGCCCCCCTCCACTTGTATAAAATACTAAAAAATTCAGCCATTATAGACTGTACAATATTAATTGACATGGAGAAAGCCAGTTTGGTTTCTGTCTCTCTAGGCCCCCCTCCACTTGTATAAAATACTAAAAAATTCAGCCATTATAGACTGTACAATATTATGAAAAATGGACAAAGCCAGTTTAGGGTCACTCTGTCTATGACACCCTACCCTTAAGGATAAATTGCCCTAACAGCAGCCTTTCAAGATGGTATGTGATATGGAAATGCCACAAGTCCCTTTCCTCTTTGGGGGTAGATTGCACCCTACACTTACATAGAAAGTTTTAAAAAGATGTTATCGGCATCATCTTCAGCTTCATCCTCACCCTCATCAGTGTTATCGTCATCATCACAGACTATCAATTCATCGCCGCTTGAATCCGCCATTAGAGAACAGTCAGTGCTTGGATGTCTTGGATGGTGAAGGCCTTCCTCGTGGAAGATGTAGTTCATTTTTATAAACATCATTTTCTCCACATTTTTGGGAAGTAACCTTCTACGGCGATCACTGCTGTGCTGAACACTCGTTCAGAGTACACACTGGAGGGTGGGCAGCTTAGGTATTGCAAAGCAAGTTTGTACATGGGTTTCCAAATAGCTTGCTTTTCTTCCCAGTAAGGAAAGGGACTGTCTGACATTTCCATATCAACTACCTCTTGAAAGTAATCCTCCACCATCCTTTGCATGTTTATACTCATATTGGATGGACTTATGGGCAAAGTGACACTTTTTTTTGAAAAATCCTTCAAACCAGCCCAGATGTTAAATTGTTCTCGTCTGCCCCCTGTGTCTTCCCTGCTTCTTTTTTGGAAATTTAATTTTTTACGAGCAACAGCTTGAGAAAGTGAAGGAGGACACGTCGTCAAGCCGAGGCCCAGTTCAGCGGCCAACTTGCTGAGCAATAGCTCCTTGCAAAAGTTCACATCTCGCTCATTTACAAGTAAAGACTCAATGTAGGTTTTAAACCTTGGATCAAGCACAGTGGCCAAAACGTACTGATCCGAGTTCAAGATCTTAATAACTCGAGGATCATTGTGAAGCGAATTAAGTACTTGATCGACAAGGCCAACATACTTTGCTGAATTGCTTGCTTTCAGCTCCTCCTTCATTTTCTCAAGCTGCTTTTCCAATAGTCTAATTAAAGGAATGACTTGGCTCAAACTAGCAGAGTCTGCACTGACCTCACATGTCACAACTTCAAATGGTTTCAGCACCTTGCACAGCACTGAAAGGATTCCCCACTGTGCAAGAGTGAAATACATCCCCCCTCCTTTCCCAATGTCATGACTTGTGCAATATGCTTGGATGGCTTTGCGCTGTTCCTCCATCCTCTGAAGCATGTACAGGGTGGAATTCCACCGAGTTACCACCTCTTGCTTAAGTTGGTGGCAGGGCAAGTTAAACTGCTCTTGGAGCTGCTGTAATCTCCTACATGCTGTGGCTGAATGCCTGAAATGGCCTGAAATTTTACGGGCCACCGAAAGCATCTCCTGCACCTCACGGTTGTTTCGTAGGAAGCTCTGCACCACCAAGTTGATGGTGTGAGCAAAACAGGGAATATGTTGGAAATCACCCAGCTGTAATGCTCGCACTATATTGTTGGCGTTATCTGAAATGACATACCCTGGGGAGAGTCCGAGTGGTATAAGCCATGCATCAATCACATCTCTCAGTTTGCGTAACAAATTGTCAGCCGTATGCCTGTTAGTGAAGCCGGTGATACAAAGAGTGGCCTGCCTGTGACAAATGTTACGTAGTGGTGTACATGCTGCTGCTGTTCCTGCTGGTGAAGGTGAATGACCAACCCAGTGGGCTGTCACAGTCATATAGTCTTTGGTTTGGCCACTTCCACTTGTCCACATATCTGTGGTTAAGTGAACAGTGGGCAGAATGGCATTTTTCAGCGCAATCTCTACATTTTTACACACTTTTTGGTATAGTTGTGGAATAGCTTTACGGGAGAAATGGTGTCGCGATGGAATTCTGTAACGCGGACACAAAACCTCAATTAACTGTGAAAAACCAGCTGCGTTTATGGTGGAGATTGGACGCAGATCTAACACTAACATTGCAGCCATGGCGTCTGTGATTCGCTTGGCGACTGGGTGACTGCTGTCATATTTGCTTCCCCTCGCAAAGGATTGTTTCACAGTTAATTGCTGAAATGTAGGACTGCTCATTTTATTCACCTGCCTCTGGGATGACGATTCACCCCCAGCAGCAGCAACAGCAGCAGCAGGACTAACGCTTTCTTCAGAGGAATCAATAATAGTGCCGGAGTCATCCAGCCTTAAGTGGGATGCCGGGCTAACTCCGAGCGCTACTGAGGATATTGATGAGGATGGTGTGGTGGGTGTATTTTGTGGCCGTCGGTATGTCGGTGAGCGGAGGGTCTTAGCTGATGAGGGAGTGCTTGTATTCTTTTGGGAAGAACTTTCAGCTTTTCCCAACACTTTGCCATGAACTCTCGTTAAATGGCGTAACATAGACGAGGTTCCAAGATGGTTAAGGTCCCTCCCTCGACTGACTGTGGCTTCACATACACTACAAATGGCTATACAATTGTTGTCTGGATTTGGGTAGAAATAATTCCACACATAAGAAGTGGATTTTTTTGTTTTATGCCCAGGCATGACAATGGCCTTTTTCTTGTCACGTGCCAGAACTGCTGCCACTGGTGCAGGACTTACACAAACAACCTCATCCTCATCAACATCCTCATTAGCGCCCTCGTCGCCTACACAAATCTCCCCCTCATCCTCTTCTAATTCCAAAGTGGCATCCTCAATTTGGGTATCACCGGCTACACTCGGGCTATTAAGGCACACATCAGCAGAATGCTCACGATTAGACATCCCACTGTTGGATGGACTCTCCACAGGGATTGTTGTCATTTGTGAATCAGAGCAAATATTCTCCTGTAATGCCTCACTGGTATCTTGCAGCTCAGCTTTGACGCGTAACAGTAGTTGTGCACCAATTGTAGGCTGGGTAACTTTTTGGGATCTGCCACTAATAGCCAAAGGTGAAGGCCTCATTCTCTCTTTGCCACTGCGTGTGTAGAATGGCATGCTTGCAATTTTTTTTTTATCGTCACTTAACTTTTGCTCAGTTACACTTCGTTTTCGCTTCAATACAGTAAATTTTTTTTTGGTTTTTGTTTTTTGCACTAATTTGAAAACACTCTGTTGTTTGACATCGCCTTGGCCAGATGACGTACTGGGAACACTAACATCAGGACTGGTGACAGAACCTGGTTGCTCATTTAGATCATATGTGGACTGCTTTGAATCCATTGCGTAGATACTGCTGACAGATATGACTTTTGACAGCCAGAAATATTAATGCACAATTAGAGAGGACACCCCAAAAACACTGAGGAGTGCTAACATTTATTGAGTAGATACTGCTGACAGATATGACTTTTGACAGCCAGAAATATTAATGCACAATTAGGGAGGACACCCCAAAAACACAGAGGAGTGCTAAAATTTATTGAGTAGATACTGCTGACAGATATGACTTTTGACAGCCAGAAATATTAATGCACAATTAGAGAGGACACCCCAAAAACACTGAGGAGTGCTTAAAATTATTGAGTAGATACTGCTGACAGATATGACTTTTGACAGCCAGAAATATTAATGCACAATTAGGGAGGACACCCCAAAAACACAGAGGAGTGCTAAAATTTATTGAGTAGATACTGCTGACAGATATGACTTTTGACAGCCAGAAATATTAATGCACAATTAGAGAGGACACCCCAAAAACACTGAGGAGTGCTTAAAATTATTGAGTAGATACTGCTGACAGATATGACTTTTGACAGCCAGAAATATTAATGCACAATTAGGGAGGACACCCCAAAAACACAGAGGAGTGCTAAAATTTATTGAGTAGATACTGCTGACAGATATGACTTTTGACAGCCAGAAATATTAATGCACAATTAGAGAGGACACCCCAAAAACACTGAGGAGTGCTTAAAATTATTGAGTAGATACTGCTGACAGATATGACTTTTGACAGCCAGAAATATTAATGCACAATTAGAGAGGACACCCCAAAAACACTGAGGAGTGCTAACATTTATTGAGTAGATACTGCTGACAGATATGACTTTTGACAGCCAGAAATATTAATGCACAATTAGGGAGGACACCCCAAAAACACAGAGGAGTGCTAAAATTTATTGAGTAGATACTGCTGACAGATATGACTTTTGACAGCCAGAAATATTAATGCACAATTAGAGAGGACACCCCAAAAACACTGAGGAGTGCTTAAAATTATTGAGTAGATACTGCTGACAGATATGACTTTTGACAGCCAGAAATATTAATGCACAATTAGGGAGGACACCCCAAAAACACAGAGGAGTGCTAAAATTTATTGAGTAGATACTGCTGACAGATATGACTTTTGACAGCCAGAAATATTAATGCACAATTAGAGAGGACACCCCAAAAACACTGAGGAGTGCTTAAAATTATTGAGTAGATACTGCTGACAGATATGACTTTTGACAGCCAGAAATATTAATGCACAATTAGAGAGGACACCCCAAAAACACTGAGGAGTGCTTAAAATTATTGAGTAGATACTGCTGACAGATATGACTTTTGACAGCCAGAAATATTAATGCACAATTAGAGAGGACACCCCAAAAACACTGAGGAGTGCTAACATTTATTGAGTAGATACTGCTGACAGATATGACTTTTGACAGCCAGAAATATTAATGCACAATTATGGGGGACAACCCAAAAGCGCTGGGGAGTGCCAAATATGAAGAAAAAATAATAAACCTCTATCCTCCTCTCTGCACTAGCGATTTTGGTTAGAGCAATTGCAAGAACAATATTGTATTCTTTCTCTGTCCCTGCTCTAATTAGCCTATGACTACACCCTGCTCTCTCCCTCTGTCAAATGGCGATGGATTGCTGTGGAGGCGTGTATTTATAAAGTTGAAGTATCGCGAGAACCGAGTCCCGAGATCCGACGACGTCACAATGACGTTCGGCCTCGATTTGGATTCGGAATTGGCGGGAGAGTACCGAGCTGCTCAGCTCGGTACTCGGATACCCAAAGTTCGGGTGGGTTCGGTTCTCGGAGAACCGGACCCGCCCATCTCTAATAAGAATAGTGAGAGTGCACCTCATTCATACACGTCGGCCCACATTCATACACGTCAGCCAAGGACAGTCACATAGAGGCTGATTGAAATTAAACGATTGAGGATGATGGAGCAGGAATGGAGGACCGTAGAGCATGTTCTCCTCCCCACTCCATCATCTGCTTCTGTGAAGTGCTGCGTGTCTCTTTATATATATCAGTGATCCTTATGTGAGTATCCTTCTCTCCTTTGTTCTCCAGTCAAAAAGGACAGACACAAAATATATATATAAAGGCAGCTATTTGCACATGACCCTAATAAAAAAATATTTTTCCTGGAAAAACAGTATTAAGTTCACATAGGTTGTCTAGGAAATAAAAATGTTATCCGTGATGTAATAGATGTATAAATGGGAACGGTGGGATGACCTCTGTTTATAAAGGGATTAAACTGAACGCCCTTACTGTACTCTACTCCATCCCTTTCCTCACCTCTTACGTCTTTCAAGTCATAAGCAGTCGCACGTGTCATTTGAATTCATTGGTGTAAGGTCCGTTTTTGAGTACGCACAGAGCTATTTACTCTACGCAAATGGACTTACATAAGAAAATGAATCAGGCCCTTAGTGTTTAACAAATGTTCCTCCATAATAGAGCTGCAGTTGTCATCTCTGTAGCCTTTTCCTCCCAGTCCCTAAGTCTCGTCACTTTTAACTGTGCTGCAAAACCGTAACAAGTTGTATTATCACAAATTTTTAGCTCAGACATTCTGCAGTTGATCCCTTGAGTAAACGTAGATAATTGTAAATAATTGCCCAATAGGAACATTTTGCAAAGAACCTCCATGTACCCCCCAATGTCGAATAAACCCAAAGAAACACAGGGACTTTGATAGGAAAGGTCTCTAGAGATTCATTAGCTGCTTTTCTTTAAGCATAGTTGCCTACTCTCCCGGAATGTCCGAGAGAGACCTTCCGAGCTCCCGGGAGACCAGGGCAACCTCCCAGTTCTCGCCCAAGCAATAGATAAGTGGCGGGGTCGGGGCTAAGATGATGCAATAATTGGCCAAAATTGTGACACCCATTTAGGGGGCATGACCAAAATTATGCGATTCATCAAGCCCCGCCCTCTTAACACGCCCACCTCCCCCGGGATCTCCCTGAAGCCAATGAGGAAGTATGCTCTTGCATTGATTAAACTCTTATTTTAGCCTCCTAACTTACAATGTGGGGAGAGCGTGTCCTGACCCCTTAGTAAGTAGGGAGACATTGCAGGATGATCAGAGAATGTTCATTTCCTGCTCCCTCTGCTCCTCCCCGCTAGAATATGCGACATCACGGGTCATGCTTCTGTTTACTAAAGGTAAGCGCTTATGACATTAGGTCTAGCACAATTAAGGTACAGATCTGGCTTAGAACAGGCACAATGTGCTCGTCAGTAGAGTTTTAGAAGAACTGCCAGTGCAGTGTTTATAAATATAGAACATTTCCTGCCATTCATTGTCTGTTGCTCTGTTTTGCTATTGATTCTCTGTGTAATACTTTTTATAAATATCCCCCAAAATGCTAATGCTTACGCTAAAACTGTCACTGTGCATGCTTAGCGCAATGAGGCAGGTACTGAGTATATGGAAACCAATAAGTGCATTTTAGGCGTTTTAAGAATAAAACTATTCAACACAGCTACAGTTCCTGAATGGTAACTGTCACCTTAATCCATAACTCTCTGTCACCATGCTTGCTTAAAGTTTATTCTTTCCCTTTCTAATAATAAACCATTTGTGCAGAAGTATATATTATACTTGCATGTTCTATATAAAAATTTACTTTCTTGTGTTTTACCAATATTGTCCTCTAGATGGCGCTGTAACATTATAAAAAATCCATTTATTTCTGTGAGTTTGGATCTGCGCAAAACATTTACCTGCCAATTAGCCCCAGATTCTGTGTTTAATAGAAGGGATTTGTCTGATTTAGAAACTAAGCAAGTAACGTAAAGGGCATGTTTTGATAAATAGAATCTAGTAACAAGGGAACAATGTAACATTCTGCTTATACGCTAATGTTGTACATTTATGTATGCGGTATGAGTTTTCTGTTTAATTAGATCAGCGCTGGCATTTGCAAAGTACACGGAGGAAGTGGAATTTCTGTTCTGCGGTAATGTATACTCGGCTTGTAGCTCACAATGGTAGGAATGTTTCTGGGTAGCAAAGCAGGGCACGGATATCTTACATTACAAAGATGTCATTCACTTTGTAAAATGATTCTTCATCATTTTAATTCAGTTTTCCTAACCTACTTATTACATCATTTGTAAGTTAGCAAGATCCTTTTTAGTCAAGAAAATAACGAAGTACTAAGGCCATTTTAAACTTTTTCAATCATTCCTTTTAAAGCAGCAATCTGTTGACAAAATCAGGTGTGTTCGTTTATATTAGAAATCACTGTGGCAGGCTATAAGATAAATGATGATATTTACTATTTCTCTTGTTTTTTTGGCCATGAATGAGTTATGATTCTGGACTACCATAGCAACCACAGTCACATGACACAGGATATAGTGAGCAGAGAGGTTCAGAAGCAGACAGACTGTGTCTGTGTCTGGCAGCCATTTTTTGTTTTCCAGCCACACAGCTTTTGCTGCATACAGGAAAAGTAGATGTTATTTCCACAAATACTGTAGCAATGTTCCATTTGTTTGTAAAAAAAGTAAATATATATATTCAATATGTAAATACTGTTTGGTTCTTAAATGTAAAGTATCTCTGTATCTGTAGTGGAAAAGGGGCCGCCACATGTTGGCTTTCAAAGGAATTTTACTAGGAACAAATCCTGCCATTATTGGCCCCGCCCCTTTGTATGTATGAACCAATCCACATTGTGCATTTCTGCAAAGCCACTCTGCCTAGCTGTCTGCTTGTTTAGGTAGAGAAGCACCTAAATCTAGCATCATTAATCATTAATAGTAGTCTTAAAGGCTAAATGGTAAATACCGACATTCTTCATATAGCCTGCAACAGTGATTTATTTCATGGGATTGCTGCTTTAAATAAACATTTCAGTTATTTCATGTTTCACACATACTTCCCAACATTTGGGTAGATGGTATCGGGGCATGGTGCGTGACCACCTAACGACAGGGGCGTGAACAAGTCATGATGGGGGCGTGATCACAAGCAGGGGGCGTGTCTAGCACATTTAAAGCCCCAGTCTGCCCTTCCTCCCTCCAGAAACCTTCGTTCAACCCGTTCACTGCTGCTCTAGCAGAAAATATTTACCAACTTTCTCACCGAACGGGACAAAGCTGTTGGGACAGAGTCCTTCATTCGCGACCACCCTCCTGCCATCCAAAAGTTATGGCAGCCACAGCATCTCCAGTCGTCTGACATTGTACACTGTAATGCTCATGCTAAGCTGTTTAACACACACTTGTCTATTCTCCTGGAATGTCCAGGAGTCTCTCAGAGAACAGGCGCCCTCCCTACCCTGCCTCCCATTGCGCAGTGCCGCGAATTGCGCTATTCTACAGCAAGGGCTGTGGCTATGTTCGCGTCTGCACTTGACCTACCCTATGGGATCTCCTGAAGGGGAGTAAATAAAAATTTGGTAGTATGTTTTAGCACCTGCATATAAGGTCAGGGCACCTATTTGGTATTAGTTTTCATCTTCTGTATATCCATGTCCAGGCAGTTTTGAAGTGGGCGGAGCTGAATCAATCCATAGCCAATTAGATCATAGCAATGGCTGAAGACGCAGGAGACGATTGTGCGAATCTTAAGGGAGGTGGGGACCTGTCCACTCGTGTGAGCACAGGGCTGTGACAGAGAAGATAAATGAATAAAATGTTTAGCAAATCAACTTATTATAAATTGGAGGATATTAAAAGAAACGTTAAAATTGAGTCGGCACCATTTATTGGCTTACAAACATCCTCCTGTAACCTATACTTTATACATTGCTTTATCTTATCGGACTCTTTGTGTATTTTTCAGTAAGTTGTTATATAGACAGTACCTTGCTGCCCTTGGATGCTACACAGATCAGCTCCGTGGAGCTGATCTGTGTAGCATCCAAGAGCAGCTAATTGTAGCTAATGCAAAGTTCAAACCAGATTTGCGTCACATCCAAGGGCAGTGAAAATGAGCAGATCTATGTGGAAGGAAGGAAGTCGAAAGGGCAAAAGTATTTTTAAAAGAAAAAAAAAATTGCAAGAAAACATGCACAAACCCATAAATGAAAGCCATGTGAAGGTGGGAATCCAATTTACTATTATTTGATAGGTGAGTGGTTTTAATTTGTGCTTTCTGCAGAAAATATTTAATTCTGCTGCTGTCCAGGAAAATGAGAAGCATACTGGACACTTGTATTTCTGAGAAATGATAGAACGTCCTGGAGCTGCTTAATGTCGCACTAGTAGCGATCTGAAGTTCTCACAGAGAGTGACACATAAACGTGTCTTGTTCTTGGATACAGGTCATGACTTTAGCAGAACTTGTGAGCTAATAAAATTACTGGGAAATATAAACACTTGCTCTAATTCTGCTATAGGAAATTGTGTGTTTTTCCAGTCAGCAAATTGAATAATAGTGCTCAGAATAAGTAGACAATGTGATTTGTGTCAACAAGCAAATAAACCAAGGGGTAGATTAATCAAATCTTCTGAAAAGAAAAAGTGGAGGTGTTGCCCAAAGCAACCAATCAGATTCCAGCTATCATTTATCCAGTACATTCTAGAACATGATAGATAGAATCTGATTGGTTGCTAGGGGCAACACCTCCACTTTTCCTATTTAGAACGTTTGTTAAATCTACCCCCACATTAGCCCAAAGCAACCAATCAGATTCCAGCTATCATTTATCCAGTACATTCTAGAACATGATAGATCGAATCTGACTGGTTGCTAGGGGCAACACCTCCACTTTTCCTATTTAGACAGTTTGCTAAATCTACCCCCACATTAGCTGACAAACAGTATTTGCTGTTTGTCTTTTATCAGTCATTTTTTAAGATATGTGTAATGTTTCTGTTTTAAATCACACACATGGATCAAATTGACATAAATCTGGAGGGCTGTACTAGCAACTTTATACCAAAAACGTCTTTGGTCTTTTACCACCCATAATGAACTCATATATTTACAATTGATACATTAATCTACACTCAACTCTTAAACTTGTAATCAAGAAATTCCATCAATTATGGATTCCAAAACTTCCTGTTTCAATTGTGTGTTTTATTATTGTTCAATAAAGTTCTAAAATTTAAACAAAACAAAACAACGTAACCTGTATATAGAAAGAACACGAGAGAGCATGCAAACAAACCATTACATGTACTTGGTAAATAAATAAAAACAATCTGCATTTAAATAAAGAAAAATCTTGTTTTGAAAATAAAAAGAGAAAACATGTCCAGTTCTTTGTGAATTTTTAATACTTTTTGACAAACAAATAGGATATGTTGACTCTATTGAGATTGTTTTTTTTCTTCATGGGTGGTTTCAAAATGGCAAAAATCTGTGTGGAAGGGGCATGTTACTAACTTCCTTATAATTATTTACAGCCCTTTCCTGTGGAGACCTTTGAAAGAATTGGTTCTGCCCCCTCGGGCAGTAGTAACAGTTTTGAATAATACAAATGTTGTCTTTTTGCCAAATACTTCTCAGATTCCGATGCTTCCTGTAAGGTTCGGGGTATGTAAGACAGACCCAGATTAAGCAGGAGCTCCCTCTTCATTATGTGATGATACAATTAGGAGATATATCTTATTTATTGACCGTTTAGTGCTATCCTGTTCCAGTTATTGTCACAAAGCACTTTGTGGTTTTGCAATGAACATCCCACGTGAGCTGTGTTTACATCACTTGTTCATTAATCCTTTTTCTTAACATGACTTTAAAGTAATTAATGTCATCGGGTCCAGCAGACTCATATGTTATAGACCTTACATTCCCGTTACTAGCTTGCAAATGGATTTGTACCATATGTTTCTAAATGATATGTTTTGGATGGATTTAAATGGTCGCCTGGTAATGGTTATTTATGTAGATTATTTGCAAATGTTTCTGTTTTCTTACACATATGTGCTGGGAAAAAGCTCAAAACACATGAAAATAAACATGCGTGTTAGATGCGTTTTAGCACATTTGCCTACTGTACCGGAACGCCTGGGACGGTGGGACTTGTGATTTGCGCTAACATGGCCCCGCAGCTAGCGGGTCCGGATGAAGCATATCACGCGTTAACAGCCGATAGGTGTGGACGAGCCCTTAGTAAAAGTTGTATTTTGGGATCTCTTCTTTAATGATCTAATCACTGTAGGGACATTTGTGTCTGACTTGATTTTACTGCTAAAAATGTTCCTTGGGAATTGAATGCAGGATCCCATAGATCCTTCTTTGTATTTTCAACTATCAATTAGAAATATATTAGGTAACAGTTGAGAAGTGAAACTAGATTAGTGATTTGCCCGGGATTGGCATGGAAGATTTACTGAAAATCGAGTTTGGTGGTTTTAAACCACCACACATCGCCAGCGGTTTAGTGCTTCAAACCGCCATGTTTACTATAGGGCAGTGTAAGACTGCAATGAAAAACGCTTGGCAATGTGTGGCGGATTGAAAACAGCGCAACTGCCGGCAGTTTGGTGAAATATCTGCTTCTGATTGGCTTAAAAGATCAAACATACTGATTGATCTATCTCGCCATTCAGAACATAAGAGGAAGCATTACTGATTTTTTAACTATAGTTTGGTAGGAAGATGAATCTACAGCAGATATTTCACCTACTGTTCCATGATAAGATTTAAAAAAAGAAAAACAAACATACATCATTTTATATAATGTTTGATAGTTGAACAATATCATAGTGCGCAAGGTAAACCACCTCCCTTGTTGGGAAACGAGAGACGTTTGTATCACAGTCGTTACATTTCAGACCTTACGCGGCTGGAAATAATAGCCGATATTACGGTAACTGTAAAGTGCTATGGAATTTGCTGGCGCTATATAAATAATTGGTGATGATGATGATGAACTGTTATGATATACATTTATACAGCTTGTAACAGCAGTACCTTTCATAGGTAACATATCAATATTTTGGTCCCGCTGATTGCTGGAAAATTGAATGACATTAAACCCTGATGCTGATGATTATCTGATCCAGAACCATATATCATATGTCATGTAGTGTTAGAGGTATGGTAGGATGGTAACTATTACAGGGGAAACGCAGGATTCTCATGGGCAGCATTCCACTCACATTTAGATATATGCATAGCATACATATTATATATTAACCAGTATAATGTATATAACTCCTGTCTTAATGTGGTTTACAAACTACATTGTACAAGAGATATATGGTTCGAATGGAATGGCTCTGTATTGCCACCTGATGGTCATAAGTGGTACTACAGTTGTGGTACATGCCATACAAGTTTATGTTCTCTAATCAATACATTCTTTATGTTTTAAGAATATCCCTTTGCGTACTAGTCTTGCTTTGCCTTAGTCTTCGGCATGGTATTTGCTTGTTTTTTTCCAAGACAATAAAAAGCAAGCTTTAATTCCTTACAGTAGCTTGTAAAAAAACTTATTGAGGTTCAAGCTTTGATAGTCATGCTGAGAGGTGATAATCCAGGATTGTAAGTATAAGTGTAATAAAATGTGCTGACACCTTAACAATACATTAGATGCAACATGTTTCTCTGTTTGTTTTCAATGGATTCTTATTTCCCTGTCATGCCCCTCCGTACGTACCACCAAAATAATTTCTCTTTTTTTCCCCAGAAATGATTGAGCCAAGAACAAAAGGTGGAAAAACAACAGAAGGTAAAATTTCCAGCGGACGAGAGACCCTCCGGTTACGATCTAAAGGTCCAGCTACCGTGGAAGAAATGGTCAGTCTTATCACAGCTTAGAACTCTTACAAATCTCCAGTATTTGAGTTTAGCTAGATGCTACATGGAAAAGGAACAGAGGATTTGCTATTTAAAATGTGTTAAGATGTTAAAGGTAATTTAGCAGCATAGAGCAGAGGTGCACAAACTAGGACCTCAAAATCTACCAACAGTTCATGTTTTCAGGATTTCTTTAATCATAGACAGGTGAGTTCATCTATTTTTCTGGGTCAGTAATTGTCCCACCTGTTTCTACAGACAGGAATCTTGAAAACATGACCTGTTGGTGGCTCTTGAGGACTGGGTTTCAGCAGTTCTGGCATAGAGCATTTATTTTTCCCAGTAGAGGGCGCCATAGTACATATACAGGGTATGCTGATTTGGTGAAATAGAAACTAGACTTAAATTGGTTTCTTCTTGGTGCGTGCGCTCATCACCTGTAAGAATAACAATTAACCCTTGTAGCTAAGGCACATAATCGTTTTGTACAGTCTGTACAGTAAATTTTATCTAGAACAATTGCTCGCAGCTGTACCCGTGAGCTGCTGTGTATTTCTGCCAGTCTAAATCTCCACATTTAAATCTCTAAAAGTTTTTACCAAGCAAGAGACTAGAATATAATATAACAGAGGGAATCACTAGGTCTTTTCTTAGATATTGCTATACTCTACCCCCATTTATTTATTGATCTTTTTAATAGAGATATAAAGAATTACAAGTTCTATAATAGTACCAATATTATTATTACTTTTAGAAGAGTGTAGCAGGACAGAGATTCATCAGCACGAGAAGTAGAACAATGCCTTTGTTAATTACTTCCCGATATGTGTTTACAACTTTCATATTCATTCAATCCAATCACCCTCCTGTTAGGGCTAATCCAGATAAGTAATTCCCAATGTCCTGGGGGTGGGGGGGGGGGGGGGGGAACCTATAATCTGTTTTCTGCACCGTGGCTGATGTTCACATGAACAATAATAATGTACGTCACTCAGAAGCTGCTGTTAAAGATCCAACAACATTTTTTTTGCGTAAAAACTCATTCACATGTGTCACTGCTGTTCGTGTGAGATTGGCTGCCTTCACTGTGACCAAACAAAGTGCGACATTAAGCAAATGTCCTGTTACCAAACAAAGCATTTCAGACCCATCTATACAAGTTTTTCTTTTTACAGAAAGTTAGGCAAATTGTTTCAAATGAGCTTACTGACATGGTTGGCCCTACTAGGCAGTTGACAAGTGCGCCAAGGATTCAGGGGCACCTAAAACACTAAATGAGTGACATAGTGTCACTCGTTCAGTGTTTTTTTTATTTTCCCAGTGGCGGCCCCACACAGACCGCCGGCCGCAGACATGAAGCAGGAGCAGCTGCCAGCTCCTTACCAGTGAGGCCACAGTAAAGACCCACCAGGGGCTGGCTGGCAAATTTTAGCCTGGGAGGGGGGTGAGACTCGGCTCAGCAGCCTATTAGGAACATTTTAAAGGAAACCTAGTGACCCAGCCCAAGGTAGCTCACTATGCGACAAGCACCCAGGGAGGGGGGGGCATATGACCCCCTCCTCCGAGTCTAGCTAGCCCCTCATAGGCAAACCGAGGGGAGGTTTCCTAGTGCCTGGAAAACCCCCCTCCAAGCCTGGGGCACTGTATAATTGAGATGGCTGGATGCATTAGATGATTATTACGTGATTCATAGCTAATTGCATCATGGAGGCTCCCATCCTGCCCACTAGGAGGCTGGCAGAATGCGGGAGAATAGGCTGCTCTCACAGAATTCCGGGAGATCTACTGGACATTCCACATTCCGGGAGCGTGTACAAGTATGGGAAAGAAGCAGCGGAGGGGGGTAGGGGGTGGGGTGGGCGAGTTAGGGCAATGAAAGGCCGTAGGGGTGTGGAGAGTGGGGCACCCAGTGCACCTCTGCTGGCCTTGCATACTGTTAATTATTACAAAAGTGGAAGCTGCTCAAATCAATTTATAGGCCATAACAGGTGCTGAAAGGGTGGGGTTATCCTGCAAGGAACATACACACAACATTTTTTCCCCCAGCACACTGCTATAGCCAGCAACAGATCTGCCATTTCTACTGTAGATAAAAATGCAAAAGTCTTTGTTGCACACATTTGCAAATGTATGTTTAAGCCATCCTGCCACGCCAAGGCGCTTTTGCATATAGGATGGTCCTACTCTAAACAATGAGAGTCCCTATATTTGGGCCATACATATGTGTTTTTAAATTGAGAGCTAACTTACCAAAGAGGTACCCCAGAAGCCTCCAAATAGCAATCCAATGTCAGCACTCCCCCTCAGCTACTGACACCAACATGCCTCTCAGACAAATACAAAAGTGGAAGCTGCTCAAATCAATTTATAGGCCATAACAGGTGCTGAAAGGGTGGGGTTATCCTGCAAGGAATATACACACAACATTTTTTCCCCCAGCACACTGCTATAGCCAGCAACAGATCTGCCATTTCTACTGTAGATAAAAATGCAAAAGTCTTTGTTGCACACATTTGCAAATGTATGTTTAAGCCATCCTGCCACGCCAAGGCGCTTTTGCATATAGGATGGTCCTACTCTAAACAATGAGAGTCCCTATATTTGGGCCATACATATGTGTTTTTAAATTGAGAGCTAACTTACCAAAGAGGTACCCCAGAAGCCTCCAAATAGCAATCCAATGTCAGCACTCCCCCTCAGCTACTGACACCAACATGCCTCTCAGACAAATACAAAAGTGGAAGCTGCTCAAATCAATTTATAGGCCATAACAGGTGCTGAAAGGGTGGGGTTATCCTGCAAGGAACATACACACAACATTTTTTCCCCAGCACACTGCTATAGCCAGCAACAGATCTGCCATTTCTACTGTAGATAAAAATGCAAAAGTCTTTGTTGCACACATTTGCAAATGTATGTTTAAGCCATCCTGCCACGCCAAGGCGCTTTTGCATATAGGATGGTCCTACTCTAAACAATGAGAGTCCCTATATTTGGGCCATACATATGTGTTTTTAAATTGAGAGCTAACTTACCAAAGAGGTACCCCAGAAGCTTCCAAATAGCAATCCAATGTCAGCACTCCCCCTCAGCTACTGACACCAACATGCCTCTCAGACAAATACAAAAGTGGAAGCTGCTCAAATCAATTTATAGGCCATAACAGGTGCTGAAAGGGTGGGGTTATCCTGCAAGGAACATACACACAACATTTTTTCCCCCAGCACACTGCTATAGCCAGCAACAGATCTGCCATTTCTACTGTAGATAAAAATGCAAAAGTCTTTGTTGCACACATTTGCAAATGTATGTTTAAGCCATCCTGCCACGCCAAGGCGCTTTTGCATATAGGATGGTCCTACTCTAAACAATGAGAGTCCCTATATTTGGGCCATACATATGTGTTTTTAAATTGAGAGCTAACTTACCAAAGAGGTACCCCAGAAGCCTCCAAATAGCAATCCAATGTCAGCACTCCCCCTCAGCTACTGACACCAACATGCCTCTCAGACAAATACAAAAGTGGAAGCTGCTCAAATCAATTTATAGGCCATAACAGGTGCTGAAAGGGTGGGGTTATCCTGCAAGGAACATACACACAACATTTTTTCCCCCAGCACACTGCTATAGCCAGCAACAGATCTGCCATTTCTACTGTAGATAAAAATGCAAAAGTCTTTGTTGCACACATTTGCAAATGTATGTTTAAGCCATCCTGCCACGCCAAGGCGCTTTTGCATATAGGATGGTCCTACTCTAAACAATGAGAGTCCCTATATTTGGGCCATACATATGTGTTTTTAAATTGAGAGCTAACTTACCAAAGAGGTACCCCAGAAGCCTCAAAATAGCAATCCAATGTCAGCACTCCCCCTCAGCTACTGACACCAACATGCCTCTCAGACAAATACAAAAGTGGAAGCTGCTCAAATCAATTTATAGGCCATAACAGGTGCTGAAAGGGTGGGGTTATCCTGCAAGGAACATACACACAACATTTTTTCCCCCAGCACACTGCTATAGCCAGCAACAGATCTGCCATTTCTACTGTAGATAAAAATGCAAAAGTCTTTGTTGCACACATTTGCAAATGTATGTTTAAGCCATCCTGCCACGCCAAGGCGCTTTTGCATATAGGATGGTCCTACTCTAAACAATGAGAGTCCCTATATTTGGGCCATACATATGTGTTTTTAAATTGAGAGCTAACTTACCAAAGAGGTACCCCAGAAGCCTCCAAATAGCAATCCAATGTCAGCACTCCCCCTCAGCTACTGACACCAACATGCCTCTCAGACAAATACAAAAGTGGAAGCTGCTCAAATCAATTTATAGGCCATAACAGGTGCTGAAAGGGTGGGGTTATCCTGCAAGGAACATACACACAACATTTTTTCCCCCAGCACACTGCTATAGCCAGCAACAGATCTGCCATTTCTACTGTAGATAAAAATGCAAAAGTCTTTGTTGCACACATTTGCAAATGTATGTTTAAGCCATCCTGCCACGCCAAGGCGCTTTTGCATATAGGATGGTCCTACTCTAAACAATGAGAGTCCCTATATTTGGGCCATACATATGTGTTTTTAAATTGAGAGCTAACTTACCAAAGAGGTACCCCAGAAGCCTCCAAATAGCAATCCAATGTCAGCACTCCCCCTCAGCTACTGACACCAACATGCCTCTCAGACAAATACAAAAGTGGAAGCTGCTCAAATCAATTTATAGGCCATAACAGGTGCTGAAAGGGTGGGGTTATCCTGCAAGGAACATACACACAACATTTTTTCCCCAGCACACTGCTATAGCCAGCAACAGATCTGCCATTTCTACTGTAGATAAAAATGCAAAAGTCTTTGTTGCACACATTTGCAAATGTATGTTTAAGCCATCCTGCCACGCCAAGGCGCTTTTGCATATAGGATGGTCCTACTCTAAACAATGAGAGTCCCTATATTTGGGCCATACATATGTGTTTTTAAATTGAGAGCTAACTTACCAAAGAGGTACCCCAGAAGCCTCCAAATAGCAATCCAATGTCAGCACTCCCCCTCAGCTACTGACACCAACATGCCTCTCAGACAAATACAAAAGTGGAAGCTGCTCAAATCAATTTATAGGCCATAACAGGTGCTGAAAGGGTGGGGTTATCCTGCAAGGAACATACACACAACATTTTTTCCCCCAGCACACTGCTATAGCCAGCAACAGATCTGCCATTTCTACTGTAGATAAAAATGCAAAAGTCTTTGTTGCACACATTTGCAAATGTATGTTTAAGCCATCCTGCCACGCCAAGGCGCTTTTGCATATAGGATGGTCCTACTCTAAACAATGAGAGTCCCTATATTTGGGCCATACATATGTGTTTTTAAATTGAGAGCTAACTTACCAAAGAGGTACCCCAGAAGCCTCCAAATAGCAATCCAATGTCAGCACTCCCCCTCAGCTACTGACACCAACATGCCTCTCAGACAAATACAAAAGTGGAAGCTGCTCAAATCAATTTATAGGCCATAACAGGTGCTGAAAGGGTGGGGTTATCCTGCAAGGAACATACACACAACATTTTTTCCCCCAGCACACTGCTATAGCCAGCAACAGATCTGCCATTTCTACTGTAGATAAAAATGCAAAAGTCTTTGTTGCACACATTTGCAAATGTATGTTTAAGCCATCCTGCCACGCCAAGGCGCTTTTGCATATAGGATGGTCCTACTCTAAACAATGAGAGTCCCTATATTTGGGCCATACATATGTGTTTTTAAATTGAGAGCTAACTTACCAAAGAGGTACCCCAGAAGCCTCCAAATAGCAATCCAATGTCAGCACTCCCCCTCAGCTACTGACACCAACATGCCTCTCAGACAAATACAAAAGTGGAAGCTGCTCAAATCAATTTATAGGCCATAACAGGTGCTGAAAGGGTGGGGTTATCCTGCAAGGAACATACACACAACATTTTTTCCCCCAGCACACTGCTATAGCCAGCAACAGATCTGCCATTTCTACTGTAGATAAAAATGCAAAAGTCTTTGTTGCACACATTTGCAAATGTATGTTTAAGCCATCCTGCCACGCCAAGGCGCTTTTGCATATAGGATGGTCCTACTCTAAACAATGAGAGTCCCTATATTTGGGCCATACATATGTGTTTTTAAATTGAGAGCTAACTTACCAAAGAGGTACCCCAGAAGCCTCCAAATAGCAATCCAATGTCAGCACTCCCCCTCAGCTACTGACACCAACATGCCTCTCAGACAAATACAAAAGTGGAAGCTGCTCAAATCAATTTATAGGCCATAACAGGTGCTGAAAGGGTGGGGTTATCCTGCAAGGAACATACACACAACATTTTTTCCCCCAGCACACTGCTATAGCCAGCAACAGATCTGCCATTTCTACTGTAGATAAAAATGCAAAAGTCTTTGTTGCACACATTTGCAAATGTATGTTTAAGCCATCCTGCCACGCCAAGGCGCTTTTGCATATAGGATGGTCCTACTCTAAACAATGAGAGTCCCTATATTTGGGCCATACATATGTGTTTTTAAATTGAGAGCTAACTTACCAAAGAGGTACCCCAGAAGCCTCCAAATAGCAATCCAATGTCAGCACTCCCCCTCAGCTACTGACACCAACATGCCTCTCAGACAAATACAAAAGTGGAAGCTGCTCAAATCAATTTATAGGCCATAACAGGTGCTGAAAGGGTGGGGTTATCCTGCAAGGAACATACACACAACATTTTTTCCCCCAGCACACTGCTATAGCCAGCAACAGATCTGCCATTTCTACTGTAGATAAAAATGCAAAAGTCTTTGTTGCACACATTTGCAAATGTATGTTTAAGCCATCCTGCCACGCCAAGGCGCTTTTGCATATAGGATGGTCCTACTCTAAACAATGAGAGTCCCTATATTTGGGCCATACATATGTGTTTTTAAATTGAGAGCTAACTTACCAAAGAGGTACCCCAGAAGCCTCCAAATAGCAATCCAATGTCAGCACTCCCCCTCAGCTACTGACACCAACATGCCTCTCAGACAAATACAAAAGTGGAAGCTGCTCAAATCAATTTATAGGCCATAACAGGTGCTGAAAGGGTGGGGTTATCCTGCAAGGAACATACACACAACATTTTTTCCCCCAGCACACTGCTATAGCCAGCAACAGATCTGCCATTTCTACTGTAGATAAAAATGCAAAAGTCTTTGTTGCACACATTTGCAAATGTATGTTTAAGCCATCCTGCCACGCCAAGGCGCTTTTGCATATAGGATGGTCCTACTCTAAACAATGAGAGTCCCTATATTTGGGCCATACATATGTGTTTTTAAATTGAGAGCTAACTTACCAAAGAGGTACCCCAGAAGCCTCCAAATAGCAATCCAATGTCAGCACTCCCCCTCAGCTACTGACACCAACATGCCTCTCAGACAAATACAAAAGTGGAAGCTGCTCAAATCAATTTATAGGCCATAACAGGTGCTGAAAGGGTGGGGTTATCCTGCAAGGAACATACACACAACATTTTTTCCCCCAGCACACTGCTATAGCCAGCAACAGATCTGCCATTTCTACTGTAGATAAAAATGCAAAAGTCTTTGTTGCACACATTTGCAAATGTATGTTTAAGCCATCCTGCCACGCCAAGGCGCTTTTGCATATAGGATGGTCCTACTCTAAACAATGAGAGTCCCTATATTTGGGCCATACATATGTGTTTTTAAATTGAGAGCTAACTTACCAAAGAGGTACCCCAGAAGCCTCCAAATAGCAATCCAATGTCAGCACTCCCCCTCAGCTACTGACACCAACATGCCTCTCAGACAAATACAAAAGTGGAAGCTGCTCAAATCAATTTATAGGCCATAACAGGTGCTGAAAGGGTGGGGTTATCCTGCAAGGAATATACACACAACATTTTTTCCCCCAGCACACTGCTATAGCCAGCAACAGATCTGCCATTTCTACTGTAGATAAAAATGCAAAAGTCTTTGTTGCACACATTTGCAAATGTATGTTTAAGCCATCCTGCCACGCCAAGGCGCTTTTGCATATAGGATGGTCCTACTCTAAACAATGAGAGTCCCTATATTTGGGCCATACATATGTGTTTTTAAATTGAGAGCTAACTTACCAAAGAGGTACCCCAGAAGCCTCCAAATAGCAATCCAATGTCAGCACTCCCCCTCAGCTACTGACACCAACATGCCTCTCAGACAAATACAAAAGTGGAAGCTGCTCAAATCAATTTATAGGCCATAACAGGTGCTGAAAGGGTGGGGTTATCCTGCAAGGAACATACACACAACATTTTTTCCCCCAGCACACTGCTATAGCCAGCAACAGATCTGCCATTTCTACTGTAGATAAAAATGCAAAAGTCTTTGTTGCACACATTTGCAAATGTATGTTTAAGCCATCCTGCCACGCCAAGGCGCTTTTGCATATAGGATGGTCCTACTCTAAACAATGAGAGTCCCTATATTTGGGCCATACATATGTGTTTTTAAATTGAGAGCTAACTTACCAAAGAGGTACCCCAGAAGCCTCCAAATAGCAATCCAATGTCAGCACTCCCCCTCAGCTACTGACACCAACATGCCTCTCAGACAAATACAAAAGTGGAAGCTGCTCAAATCAATTTATAGGCCATAACAGGTGCTGAAAGGGTGGGGTTATCCTGCAAGGAACATACACACAACATTTTTTCCCCCAGCACACTGCTATAGCCAGCAACAGATCTGCCATTTCTACTGTAGATAAAAATGCAAAAGTCTTTGTTGCACACATTTGCAAATGTATGTTTAAGCCATCCTGCCACGCCAAGGCGCTTTTGCATATAGGATGGTCCTACTCTAAACAATGAGAGTCCCTATATTTGGGCCATACATATGTGTTTTTAAATTGAGAGCTAACTTACCAAAGAGGTACCCCAGAAGCCTCCAAATAGCAATCCAATGTCAGCACTCCCCCTCAGCTACTGACACCAACATGCCTCTCAGACAAATACAAAAGTGGAAGCTGCTCAAATCAATTTATAGGCCATAACAGGTGCTGAAAGGGTGGGGTTATCCTGCAAGGAACATACACACAACATTTTTTCCCCCAGCACACTGCTATAGCCAGCAACAGATCTGCCATTTCTACTGTAGATAAAAATGCAAAAGTCTTTGTTGCACACATTTGCAAATGTATGTTTAAGCCATCCTGCCACGCCAAGGCGCTTTTGCATATAGGATGGTCCTACTCTAAACAATGAGAGTCCCTATATTTGGGCCATACATATGTGTTTTTAAATTGAGAGCTAACTTACCAAAGAGGTACCCCAGAAGCCTCCAAATAGCAATCCAATGTCAGCACTCCCCCTCAGCTACTGACACCAACATGCCTCTCAGACAAATACAAAAGTGGAAGCTGCTCAAATCAATTTATAGGCCATAACAGGTGCTGAAAGGGTGGGGTTATCCTGCAAGGAACATACACACAACATTTTTTCCCCCAGCACACTGCTATAGCCAGCAACAGATGTTGCTGGCTATAGCAGTGTGCTGGGGGAAAAAATACTGTTAATTATTATCTGATATATATTGAATTGTGAAATAACTAGTTTTGTGATTTGCCCTATTTAAGGGAAACAAACACGAGCAATACTTTCTGATAATATAAAGACATGGCTGGAAAACATACAGACAGAGCCATTTAAATACCTACTTTTAGTGATTGTGTGGATATTGCTAATTGTAGCAGGGAATATGTTTGTTTTAAAAATACTTTTACTGTATATTTTTTTTTACAGTGTTTCTTGGTTCTGTTGAGCCCACCTCGCCCCCTGCTGGACGCTTTGTAAAATTGAGATGTAGTCGACCTTATTGAATCTCATTTTCTTTGCTTGTTTCATTTCAGCCTTCTGCTTTCGAAGAAAAGGCAATAAAAAAAGTGGACGACCTTCTGGAAACCTACATGGGTATAAGGGACATTGAGCTGGGTGAGTCTCTCTCCTTCATCTCTGTACAATAAAACACAAAGGTCGTCCTAATCCTCTCTTATTGCCGTCAGTCCCAGGTGATACAGGGCTGCCTAGAGGCTCTAGGAAATGGGTTTGCTTGTACTTGTATTATTAAGATGTGGTTTTAAGCAAGCTTGAGGTTTTAGAGCTGAAATACCGTGCGTAGAAATGGTAAAACCTAGCGGAAAGAATATGATGTGGAAAATCCAATTTATTCCTTTTGCACATACCTTGATTTCACAGCCTGTAGCAAGATAGTTTTACTGGTGTACTACTGGCCGGCGGCCCAACAAAACACATCACGCGGATTGTTTCACAAATCAAATCTGACCTTTGTACTTGACAGGCGATCCGAGTCCCAAATGTTAACCGGAGTTCATGGAAACATTTCCCCTCATCTGATTTTTAACAAATAAACACTCCCCACCTAGTTAATGCCTGTGCCCAAGAGCAACCACAAGAACCTGAGATATTTAGAGTTTGGCTTCAACCACACGGCCCCGTTGACGCTACCTGAAACCATACCCCCATCTCCTCCAAAAATGTGTGGTCTGGCTGTTGGAGAAATTGTTAAATTATTCCCTTATGTTTTCGTGTTGGTATTTTTGAAGAGCGAATGTAGTGTAAGCTGACAAGACGGCTTTTATACACAATGATTTACAAATATTTGTCGAATGTCTTCACTTCTCGCACACATGGAACACATTGTAGTCTGTGTAATGGAATTACGCTTGGAATTCCTGCCTTGTACGTGTGCTGCCACCTGCTGGCAAGCATGCTGCATAACCTGCATTATTGCGGTTCGTTATTCACCATCAAACGATCTTAATTTAGTTTGTAAGTGTCCCCTTGCACCTTTTAATAAATACTTTATTGTTATGGGTTTGTCCTCTGCTTTTTAGCCTCGCTTTTATATCATCAGGCACAATTGTTTATTTTTGTTGGTGTCTGTTTTTCAGCATCACAGACAATTACATATGTAGAGCTTTGTGTTGTCTTCCTGGACAGTGGAAATAAACTATACTGACATGGCAGAAAGGGACAGAAGGCAGCTAGAAAAGACAGAGGGAAGTAAAGTTACAGGAGGGCATGCACAGTACAATAACTATAAGTCCTCTGATGGTGAAATGATTGATACAGTTATAGACTTGAGCTGCTCAAACTCAAGAGCTACCAACAGTTCATGTTTTCAGGATTTCTTTAATCATGCACAAGTGAGTTAATTTACTTTCCTGGGTCAGTTATCCCACCTGTTTCTACAGACAGAAATCCTGAAAACATGACCTGTTGGTAGCTCTGGGTTTGAGCAGCTCCATTCTAGATCTATTTTAAACAAACCCCCATAAACTGGGAGATAAAAATGGTAGTGACCTCCCCAGGGATACACTACAGCAAAGGAAGATTAATCATAATAGTGAAACACACAATAGTACTTTTACATAAACTGGAATTTTGCGGTAGGACAGTGATATTACAATATGCATTAGATGTAGGGGAGTGTATGTTATTATATGACTGCAGGTCAGTATACAGCTGGGCTTCCTAGGACAGTCTCTGTTCTTACCTCTGGACAGTCTCTGTTCTTACCTCTGGACAGTCTCTGTTCTTACCTCTGGACAGTCTCCGTTCTTACCACTGGACAGTCTCTGTTCTTACCACTGGACAGTCTCCGTTCTTACCACTGGACAGTCTCCGTTCTTACCACTGGACAGTCTCCGTTCTTACCACTGGACAGTCTCCGTTCTTACCACTGGACAGTCTCCGTTCTTACCACTGGACAGTCTCTGTTCTTACCTCTGGACAGTCTCTGTTCTTACCACTGGACAGTCTCTGTTCTTACCACTGGACAGTCTCTGTTCTTACCTCTGGACAGTCTCTGTTCTTACCACTGGACAGTCTCTGTTCTTACCACTGGACAGTCTCCGTTCTTACCACTGGACAGTCTCCGTTCTTACCACTGGACAGTCTCTGTTCTTACCTCTGGACAGTCTCTGTTCTTACCACTGGACAGTCTCTGTTCTTACCACTGGACAGTCTCTGTTCTTACCTCTGGACAGTCTCTGTTCTTACCACTGGACAGTCTCTGTTCTTACCACTGGACAGTCTCTGTTCTTACCTCTGGACAGTCTCTGTTCTTACCACTGGACAGTCTCTGTTCTTACCACTGGACAGTCTCTGTTCTTACCACTGGACAGTCTCCGTTCTTACCTCTGGACAGTCTCCGTTCTTACCACTAGACAGTCTCCGTTCTTACCACTGGACAGTCTCCGTTCTTACCACTGGACAGTCTCTGTTCTTACTTCTGAACAGTCTCTGTTCTTACCACTGGACAGTCTCGATTTTTACCACTGGACAATCTCTATTCTTACCTCTGGACAGTCTCAGTTTTTACCACTGGACAGTCGCCGTTCTTACCACTGGACAGTGTCAGTTCAGAAACAGACCAGACACCAGTGACCACAGTTACATGCGAATTCATGCCTGCACATAAATACCACTTTGCAGTGCCTATGACTTGAGAGGCGGCACAGGGGAGGGAATGGGACGGATGAACAGTAGACCATGTACAGAAAGAGCCGGCCGATGTGGTAGAAGCCGACTGTGCTGTTTTGAAGTACATTATTTTTTAGCCGTGACATTTGCACCAGCGACAGGGCAGGTGTGAGTGCCGACTGATAGTGATGACTGATATGGTAGAGTCTTTATATTAAAAGACGATTAACTATTTAAACGCATTGTATGTACAGTGCACATTAACATCTTAGCGATATATGTATTTTATGTAAAAAAAAATGAAAAAAGTTTGTTTTTTTAAAACACATTTTTTAATGATTATAGTATTATGAGTTGTTCATTTCTTTTATATATTCTTTTATATATTATATATATTATATATTATTTCATGTGTTCTGATGTGTTATGTTGCACATATGTATGTGTGTATCCTACACTCTGTTCTGTCTGTATACACAGAACAAGTAACGTTTAAGCAGATTGTTCTTACACCCAGATTTAAATGGAAACGTATCTTGAGATCCGCTTGGGCTCGAATACAGGCGACCGTACGTTCACGTTCCATTCTTGTTTTAAAAATGCAACTTGCGTGCAGGTTGCTTTAGAAGATGAATCAGACCCCTTGTGATTACTGTCTTTGTTTTATAATACTGTATTTATGAGTGTAAATGCACAAACCATGGCTTCTCAGCTCTGCTAATAGTCTCAATTAAAGAAAAAAGTGGTCAAGAACTATATTCAAGTGTACCAGACACAATACCTCTGTTGACCACAGAGTGGCGTGCTGCTCCACTGAACCATTAGGAAATCAGGACAGTATGTGTCATAAGGACTGAGATAGTTGTGGTTAAGCAGGAGTCACTTCTAAAGTGTCAGGAACTTAAAAATTACTATTTATATAGTACCACTAATTTTGCAGCGCTGTACAGAGAACTCATTCACATCAGTCCCTGCCCCACTGGAATTTATAATCTAAATCCCCTAACATACACCAAGAAAGATAAGGGTAATTTAATAGCAGCCAATTAACTTACCAGTATGTTTTTGGAGTATGGGAGGAAACCCACGCAAACACAGGGAGGACATACAAACTCCACACTGTTAAGGCCATGGTCAGGAATTGAACTCATGATCCCAGTGCTACTAGACTAAAGAATATAGATTAAATCGATTTTGAAACCTAAATGTATTGTTTTATGATGATCATTTGTGGGTTAATTAAAAATGATTAAGTTAAACAATATTATTGTGAAAATATAACATTATTATGACTTATCCATAAGGGAATTAGTCATTTCAGGGTCTAGAAAACATTTCATCAGTCTCTAATGATCTTTCCCTTAATATACTCAAAACCTACTGGGGAACATTGTGTTAATGTAACACATAGCAACCATAAGACGATTGCTGTCTATTTTTAATCGGCACTAGAAAAAGGACATAATATTTGATTTATTGCTATGGGTTCGACCAGTGTTTCTTAAACCTGGTCCTCAGGACCCCTAACAGTGCATGTTTTCCAGATCTCCTTGATTTAGCACAGGTGTAATCATTACTGGCTGACACATTGTAACAGTTCCACAGGTGATAGAATTATTTCTCTTGTTACCTGGAAAACCTGCCCTGTTAGTGGGACACGGGGACTGGGTCTGAGAAACACTGGATTAGACCACTTATTTGCACGATTAGATGTGTATCAGTTTTTATCTGTGTCCTCCACGTGTCAGTTTAATGCTACCTGGTTGCAGCTGTGTTAGGCAATATTAAGGGTTAAATAAACTGTGGATAAAATATTATTATGCTGCATTTCTCACAAATTGTGCCATGGTCTATTGTCAATCATGGTCCCTATCTTTACCAACCTCAAGACCTCATTTGCTGCACCTATAGTATAATCTGGAATACTTTTCTTTGTCCTGTCAGATTGTTCCATCTAATGCATTTATAACCTCAATACCAATAGCAAAATTTGGGTAGAGCTCTCAAAAGAGCAGAGCCGGCTCTACTGAGCGCGTGCAGTCCCGGTCATGTGACCGCTGCATATGCGCTGGTCTGAAGGGGCCTTCTGGTCATGTGATAGGAAAGTGGCGGGGGGGGGGAGGGGGCTTGGGTGAGCGAGAGGAGGTCTGGGACTCAGGTAGGATGCTGGGGCAAGGTGGGGGCAACGCGGTATTGCTGGGCTTATTTCGCGATGAAAAACTAGCCTTAGTGCCACATATTTATGAATGGTTATCTGATATTTTTTATCTGTCATCATCATCATCATCATCAACATTTATTTATATAGCGCCGGCAAATTCCGTAGCGCTTTACAATTTACAATTGTCCCAGAAGTCCATAACAACCAATCAGATTCTAGCTGTCATCTACTTTTAAGAACATGAAAATAAACATCTGATTGGTTGCCGTACGAATGCAACAGCTTTTTTGCAGTTGACCGTGCGCCAGTATTTATAAATAAAACAATCTTTTCTAAATGGATAGACTTAAAAGAGAATGTAACGTTCTTCTCAATAGCATCGTTGTCCCTAATTTCTCAATAGCCGCTCTCCAGTACGTTGGTACAGATGCAGCCAGGTTAGCTCAGCGGTGTCTGAATCCACGTTCTTGTCTGTACGGCTGAAATCACATTACTGCAATAAGAAATTCAATGTTGAACGTAAAATAAAAAGAGACAGAAACACAATGTTAAACAGCTAATGAAAACTTTACGATCCTAATCTAAATTGTTTAATGTGGTTTTTGTAAAATAATCTCCTTTTAAACTGGTGTTTTATAAATAGCTTTAATTTAATGCAATTTATTTTTGTGAATGTGCTAAATGGTAATGGCAGGAGATTGCTGTTTAATGGCATTGATCTGTTTTCCCTGAGCGTCTTAAAGTGTCCATTTGTTTTCTTGTGGGCAGACGGCGTCAGCGGTCACCGGGGTCACAGATAAATATACTGAAACTCATTTGACGTTAGGTGCGAATTGCGCTTATTTTAAAGTATAGACGAGAAAGAAGCTTTCACTGGAGGTTCCCCCCCCCCCCCCATAGAACATGGTTAAAATCAGGAACTGGGGGGCAGGGGGGGGGGATCCCGGGCCGGTCCTGTCCCATAGTGGGCTACCTTGGGATAGGGCACTGGGCTACTTGCATTTTCTTTTCCTTTAAAATGTTCCTAATAGGCTGAGTTGAGTCTGCCCCTTGAGTTAAAATTTTCCAGCCCTCCCCTGGTTAAAATAAAATGAAAATCTAAACCAGAGGTAGACATGAAACCATAAAGTATATCTGGCTGTAAAGAGCATTAAAATAAATAAATTTATCATACTATTCCTCCCAAAGGTTTTAAAGAATGTACCTTTTGCTCTGTCCGACCCCTCTTGTCAGCAGGCTTTCTAGATTGCCTACCTGATGCTATGAGAGCACGAGAAAGATAACGGCAAAATATGTCATCTATGGTTTATTTTTATTATTATTTATGGACATCTACACAAAACCTTATTTTAAGTTAATTACAATAATTGCTTTTTTTTGTTAATGACATTAAAAACAGGGAGGGGACTGGCCTTCTATCGTAGCCCGAGGATATTAAGGACGTGTTTGTGCAATTAAGAACAGATACAAACAGTGACACAGACGCATATACCCCTGTCCAAGATCATCATCATCATCACCATTTATTTATATAGCGCCACTGATTCCGCAGCGCTGTACAGAGAACTCACATCAGTCCCTGCCCCATTGGGGCTTACAGTCTAAATTCCCTAATACACACACACACACACACACACACACACACACACACACACACACAGACTAGGGTCAGTTTTGATAGCAGCCAATTAACCTACCAGTATGTTTTTGGAGTGTGGGACAAAACCGGAGCACCCGGAGGAAACCCACGAAAACATGGGGAGAACATACAAACTCCACACAGATAAGGTCATAGTCGGGAATTGAACTCATGACCCCAGCGTGAGGCAGAAGTGCTAACCACTGAGCCACCGTGCTGCCCACAAGATGTATTATTATACGGTTGAAGCTGGATTATTATATGGTCCAAGCTGTATTATTATACAGTCCAAGCTGTATTATTGTATGGTCCAAGTTGTATTATTATATGGTCCATGCTCTATTTTTTATTACACTGTCCAAGCTGTATTATTATGTGGTCCAAGCCGTATTATTATATGGACCAAGCTGTATTATTATACAATCCAAGCTGTAGTATTATTCGGTCCAAGCCGTATTATTTGCAAGTGATCAAGAGTAGGTGCAAATAGCGGATGGTGATGATGATGATTATGGTCGCCAGCGATAGCATCCACTGGAGAGTGGCTGTTTGCGGATGCTCCGCTGCGTTGATCGGTGCTTTCTTCTTTGCCCGTGCACAGATTATGCTTTTACGTGTGTGTTTAAGCAGATGTCTTTCTATATTTGGCTACGCCTCATAGAACTGGAAGGCTGTGTGCTGAAATCTGGCTGCTTAACACAGCACGGAATAGCAGAGGAGTCAGTGGGACTCTGCAGATAAGGAAGGGCTGCAGAATAGGTCATATTATTTCCAGTAAATAAGAAAACATTTTACAGTGCATGAAAAAGTTGTGGACCAGCTTCAGTATCCAGTTAGAAAATAACGTAGGGCAGAGAATACGGCTCCACATGCCAGCGGTGCAGAAATAGAGATATGGGGCGAGCTATATATAGAGCTTGTTCGGGAACACATCCTGTGATCTGGGGACATGGAAAAAAGAAGAGAATCAGTTGTGGTCAGCGAGCGACATCGCAGAGACCTCTCATTTTCCAATTGTCTATTTATAAGACACTAATTGTCATTTGCAAATTGGAAAAATTAGGGCTACTCAGCACAAATACTTTTTCTTGACCTTTTGTGTATTCCGGGAGTTCCCAGCCCTGTGGGTGATCCCAGAACCTTTTCCCTCCTGCGAAATGATTTTTTTTAGTGTTGCACCTCTCATGCACTTGAAGAGGAGGATCACAGGTGTTAATGTGTGAGGCTGCTAATATTAGGGTGTGCGGACACAAATGAGGTGCGTCATAGTTTCAGTTACACAGATCTGCTCCAGGACACTCATTAATGTTGTTACACCAGGGTTTCCCAAATCCAGTCCTCAGGGAGCCCTAACAGTGCAGGTTTTCCAGGTGACATAATTCTACCACCTGTGGATCTGTTACAATGTATCAGTCAGTAATGACTACACCTGTGCTCCAACAAGGAGATAAGTAAAACCTGCACTGTTAGGAGCTCCCTGAGGACTGGGTTTGGGAAACCCTGGCAACGAGATGTAACATTTTCACCAACATAAATTGGGTGCACATTTTGGAGTAGATGAAGATGATTGCCCATAAATGCATTATATCCCAGTAACTGCTCATCTATGGGGAAAATAATCTGTATTTCTAAGGTTCACTCCATTTTCCCTTTAAGAACTACGTCAGCAGTAGACAGTTTTTCCAGTACTATTCAGGTTTACCAAGATATCCAAGGTCAGGGTTTTGCTTTTCTAATCTGATATTAGCACATATGAAACATTTTCTCCATAGGTCCTTGCACAATATCATGACATTGATATCAGAGTTCACATGATAACAATCTTTTGAAGGAAGAAATAATATATTTATATATTACAGTGAAATATTTATTACTTGGTCTTGCATTGCTGTCATCTATACAATATATACACATGAACCTTATATACAATTACATTTATGAGTGCCATGAACCTTAATGATTGCGTTGTTTTCCTGTAGTGAAATTAAATGTATAAACAGAATAGAACAGTGACACCTAGTGGTCAATTTATCATGATAAAAATGGCAAAATATTTGTTTAACATTAACGAATAATTACTAATGAAAGGACATAGCTCAGACATTGCAGAATACATTTTTGACTCTATGTAATAATAATACTTTTTTTTAGCACAGGATAGCTCCATGTCCAGATATGACCATTTCTATTTCATTTAGAGAGAAGATATGATTAGGACACCCATGTGTCGCAGTTTTTTTTAGACATTTCTGTGTTTTCTTGTTAGATATCTTTTCCCTTTTTTTTTTTTTCCTGCATTTCAGACTTAGTGGTAATAGCATCATGTGGTTATTTTGCTATATGAAAGGATTGAGAATATGCGATCAATTTATTCAGTACACAGAAAGACAACGCGTTTCACTAAGTCCCCAACACCGTACCAAATGTGCACCTAAACATTCCAATGAGTGCAAACATACCTGTCGCAAAGTTTGAAATTCAGTCCTGTCGTATACTTCAGATTGTCCATCCCAATAGCAGATCATGGGACGTAATAGAATCATGTTTGTAACATTCCTGTAATCTCTCGTAAGGAAATAAAGTATTAGATAACACAGTATAAAAGGATTGTAGATACTTTGTAGAAATAGATACAAATTATCAGGTGGGTGGAACTAGTATCAAAAAGTGTTAACAAAGGCTCCATGGTAATTAAAGTAGTACAGAAATCATTAAAAAAAACACATTAGTAAAAGTCTTTGTTTAGACCTATTGGTGCCATTGTTTGTCAGTCCACCTGGGTTCTTGTTGGAGCGAGTGTTGGTCTGAGTGGAGATTGGGGCAGTTGTGAGGATCTACCAGTGTGAGTAGTATATGTGAGAGCATAGTAGGTTCTAGTAGAGAGATGGGCTTTCAGAGTGTTTGATGATTTGTAGGCGGTGGGAGAGTCTGATCAGATGTGTGAGGGAGATCCATAGATGGGCACAGAAGGAGGCCTGTAGATGGGAGTAAGATGTGTTTATGACAGAGGGGGTGAGACGCAGGTCTAAGAAGGTGCGAGGCAGAGTGTTATGAGTAGAGCTGTGAGATGTAGGAACGGGAGGTGCTGTTGGCGGCTTTGTAGCTGAGGGTGAGTTATTTGAAATGGATTCTGAAAGTTATATACAGAATGGTGCGGCAGACATGGAGAGGCGAGAGAGAGGACAAAGTTACTGCAGCATTTAGGGTAGATTTAAGCTGGGACAGATGGGTAAGGAAATTGCCAGATGAGAAGGTTGCAGTCGCCTGGACCATAGATGAGGAGAGAATGGGTAAAAGCTTTGGGTGCATTTGGGTAAATAATAGGCCATAGTCTAACAACATTTCAGAGGTGGAGGCGACAGGACCGGGAGAGAGACTGGATGTGAGTCATAAAGCAGAGGGTGGAGAGAACATAGAGGCAGCGGGCTTGAGAGACTGAGGAAATTGTTGGGATGTTGATGGTGAGGAAGATTTGATGGAACGTGGTGGTCTGGGGGGACGGGAGATGATAAGCTTGACTTTTGCCATGTTTATTTTGATGTAGTTTTCACAAACACATATGTAAATAGCAGAGAGAGAGAGTTGGTCACATGAGATTGTAGAGAAAGGACGTGGTCAGGGGAGGAGATGTAGATTTAGGTGTCCTCAGCTTAGTGGCGGGACCGGAGGCTGAATGAATGAATGAGTTCACCAAGAGTAGAGTTGCACAATGGGAAGAGCAGAGGTCCAGGAGCAGAGCCTTGTGGGTGCTATCAGATAAGGAGGCTCGTGGAGGACATGTCAGAGATAGTCACAATGAAGGAGTAGCTGAATATGCAGGTAGGAGGTGAATCCCAGGAAAACGGCATTAAAATCATCTGTTGGCAAGAAGTCACATTAATGTCTCTGTCTAAATCACAAGCGATAATATGTTTTATATGGTCACCCTCCTCCATGTAGTATCATAGAGTCCCCGCAAGTGGTATATTATTTAATTTATACTGATATTTTATAAGTCTAGTTGGGGAATTTTTGGAGGAGGTGATGGAAATAGTTCTTAAAGATGCTATAAGATCACTCTCCGCCAAGACAGGGTAATGTGCACTTATCACACTTTGTCGGCAAACTTCTCAAACGTAAATGTATTTTTCTCTGTCTTTAAATCGTATTTTAAGTAAAGTGTATTTTACTTCTCAGCTGCGACGATGGTAGAAGCCGGAAGGGACAAAAATAACCCCGATGAGTTTGCGGTGGCCTTGGATGAAGCCCTCGGAGACTTTGCCTTCCCCGATGAGTTTGTCTTTGACGTCTGGGGAGCCATCGGAGATGCTAAGAAAGGACGACTTTAACATCGGACCCCAACATTTCCAGTCCAGCTTAATTTCTGCTAAACGGATGACTGATGTTAATTTTACAATAGCGTCCCACTGCGATAAATAAAGGGATATGCTAATTCTATGAACCAAACTACATATTTGTATATACGTCTAGATTAATAAACTCTCCACTTTTACCCTGTAAAAGTGAATCTTTCCTGCACATATGACGTGTGGAAAACACCCAGAAACATCGATATTTACAGTAAACGGTTCTTAAAGTGTCATAGTTCTGCTTTTTAAAAAGGATGTTACACATTGGGGACAGAGTTAACGCAAATCCCACCACCCCTGATTGACAGAGCGACTGTCCCCTAGAAACCTTCAACATCATTAGGCTGCATACACGCGGTTATACAGAAATACTGCTTATTAAAGAATAGGATATAGGACCTCACTTCAGGTGAGCTCGTAGACGGTGATAACGTGTCTCAACGCTGCGCTACGCTGCATAGTATATAATGTACTTTATATAGCGCTGTTAAAGGCGACCCCATAGAAATATATTTTATTTTACTGGCCCATAATGATTGTAAATACAGCAGACAATGTCAAAATTGATGTAAAGTGAAAGCTCACTAAGGACGTGTCCTTTCGCTTACCTTATATTTGGAGCCCAGCCATCAGAGTGCATTTACTAGACTTTGTTGAAACACGTTAAACGTGATTTTAACGCTCATGTATATGAATCCTTAAAGGGAGCTTCCACCATTGGACAACTTTAATTTATTGGTTTGTACATTGCTCCTGCAACATTTACCACATTCTTCCTCACTTCTGTCTGTTTCTGCCATGTCTTTATACCGTCAGTCAGAATTCTTTGTCTTTGAAATCCTAGAATACAATACAAAGCTGATTGTATCCAGTGCAGAGAGGACAGTAGATCTCTGTTGTATCCTAACAGGGGCAAACACAGGATTTGTAGAGGGGGGTTTCCACACCACGCCGCCAGTGGGCGTGACCAGCATGCATGGGGGTGTGGCTATAATTTTAGACAGTGCTTGGCTGCTCTCCAACTCTTCCTATCCCCATAATATACATGAGCAATGCTGCGTGCGCTACTGTTAGGTGCACACAGCTCTCCCTTTTCAAGCAGAGCAGTGTGAAGCGGGGGAAGGGTCCAGCCACCTCAATCATACAGTGCCCCAGGCTTGGAGGGGGTTTTCCAGGCACTAGGAAACCCCCCCCTCAGTTTGCCTACGCCTAAGACAATGGAACTTCTCTGTCTGATATATGGACATGGCGGAGAAAAACAAACAAACCACAGACAGAAGCCATAACGATAAAGTATTAGTGAAAGTTGCAAGAAGGCATAGACAAGAGAGTGCATCAAAGTTATCTGAAGGTGGAGTATACATGACACATTTTCCATTCTTCAATTTTTTGGGGGGGGAATGGAAATTAGACGCAGTGATCTAGCCAGGAGCCTGGGAATACAGTGTTTGTTTGGCTAGTAAGGGAGGGGAGGTGGGCTTTATAGAAACCCACATCCTCTTTAAGTTTAGGGATGTACCATGAATGGTTCTCCCCCTGCCTGGTGTGCTAGCCAAGGGATCAACTACTGATATCTGGTAAAGAATAATTGAGGAACTAAGAGACAACAGTGATTTAGTATTTTTCCTTGATGAAAGTGATTCCTCTTTCTTAGATAATTTACCTTGGGGTGATCTTCTCTTTCCTTTTTTAATTAAACACCGAAGATAATACAAGCCAGATGTATTTTATAGATACAGTAAACATTGTATTACTTTAAACATGCTTGATGGCTTGATTTTTATTCAATGAGTTATAGGTTTCTGTTTTAAGCAGGGATTGAATTTTGTGGGCAGGGGCGGCACTCCGTGTCACCGAGCCCCATTGCAAAATTTGGGAGAGGGACAATCAATGGCAGTCCACGGGCACACCTGAGGCCTCCACACTGTATTGCTGCCCCCCCCTCAACTACGGGCCCCGTATTGGTCACACCCCTGGCAGCGGTGGAGGAATTTCCAGCACTGATTATGTATAAATGATAACATTTTTTTGAAATGACAAAATATTTAACATTTAAAGATTTCAGAATCATATAGAAGAGAAGCCAGAAAAATCGAATAGATTAGGATATTAAGACATGCACTGAATTGATATTATACATATAATATAGACAGGTTTATCTCCACTTAGAAAATGACAAAGGAACTTTTATCACATTGAAATATTCTGCAATAGTGTCCTCCCCCATTATAATTTTTGGTCTTTAGAAAACTGTACTTGAAGAAATGACATTTTAAAATGTATATTGTGTGTTGTGCAAAATTGAACTATTGAACAGTGCAATTATTTTCATCAGCGGAAAAAAAATTGTATAGTTTTATTTGAATGTATTGTTTTTTTTTAGCAGAGCTCATTTTCTGTCAGTGACTAAACTTCTTCATGGACATTAATAATAACAGTGACATTCGCAGGCTTTAAAGTATAATAGTAGCGTTCTGACATTAACTATAATCAAAACTATGGATCTTGCCTAATGATATAAAATGCAAAGTCTGATTATTTGTAATTTAACACAACTTGGTCAAAATATATATTAAATCTTTGCTTAAAATGAACTATAAGGAAAAATGATGGCGTCAAAACAACATTGTGTATAGGTGAAAGTTGATATTTTACATGGATTTTACAGCTGCTGCTGAAACTAATATTAGCAGTGCCGAGCTCCATGGCAGTGCCCGGCTCCATGGCAGTGCCCAGCTCCATGGTAGTGCCCAGCTCCATGGCAGTGCCCAGCTCCATGGCAGTGCCCGGCTCCATGGTAGTGCCCAGCTCCATGGCAGTGCCCAGCTCCATGGCAGTGCCCGGCTCCATGGCAGTGCCCAGCTCCATGGTAGTGCCCAGCTCCATGGCAGTGCCCAGCTCCATGGTAGTGCCCAGCTCCATGGCAGTGCCCAGCTCCATGGCAGTGCCAGTCTTATTGTCCCTGAGGCCACAGAGATAAAAACTAGATGGATTCTAATACAGAGCCATCATCTGCTCTGACGCTTCCACTAGAAGAGGGGCCCATATTTGCCAACGGAGAGAGGGGGTACATTAAATTAATAGGGATTCGTACAAGAGTAGACCCACCTTTGCATTATATTTCAGTCAGTATAAAAATAAAGTTTTACCTTAAAGACAGCTGAACCCTTTTCCCAGGATCCCGAACAGAAACGTAACTTCTGATACCTTGCCGTCTGTTTTGCTGGCTCTATTTTAGGAAGTCTTTGAAAGGGGTTGTGCTTTGGATTTGTTTTTTGTTTTTTTTCGTATTCCCTTTCCTGACTTCCATACAATACGGTGACCTTATAGAGATGGAGAGAAAACACTGGAAATCTACTATAGCAGCATCAGGTCAACACAGTAAATAGTCACACCTGAGCATGCTGTCTGTACTTCTCCAGTTAAGTCAGTGGGTATAGCTGTAGGAGCAATATGAACCTGTTGGGAGGAGGTAGGGTGGGAACATCAGGAACAATTAAAGGGGATATGTTCATCCCAAGCACTATTATAGTCCTTATTGGACAGATTGATGCAGCCATTCCAACTAGTCATCTACAACTGCTGTATGTGAGAGATTTTAGCATTTTTATCAATGCCAAATAGCGAATGCGTTTGTTGCACATAATACAGATGGATAAAAACATGGGCGAAAGTGGGACGGAAGTGTCTGTGACCCTTACCTGGCGTAAACCAGCTGCATGCTACTGGTGCCGATCTGCGCGGATGTTTAGATACATATGGGCATAAATGCGCTATTTTTACTTGTGGCGTTTATGAGCGTACATTATACCCAATCTGCTACCAACTCTGCATCCGGCCCAAAGTCTAAACTATGAGCAGATCTCTAGGTAGACATTCTATTCCTGGCAGATGTCTGATGTACAGAAATAATTAGTGAACACTTTCACGTATTCTCTTTTATATATGTATTTTAAATGTTTGCCTTAAGTGTTCCTCTGATGAAATCATGTAAACTTGTATTTGATTTATCACATGGATTAGTTGATGCCGTTAAAACACAAATCATCCAAATCAAACGTCTTAATTACAGTACAGTCTATGTGGCTCGTCGACGACGTGAGTTTTCAATAAAAATGTGAACCCATCATTGTAGCTTTGTCACAAACCTGATGCTTTTCACACTGAAATGCTATTTTAAGTGATTGTTCTCTTTTGTATAAAGCATTGCTTGAAATATTACGTTATATATTTTTTGTTGGAATATGCCGAAAAAATAAAAAAAGCAATTAATTGGTGGTTTGGGTTTTGTTTCCTTAAATATACAGTATTGCAATATACACACTTTTCTCTATATACAATTCTGAATAAATGATTTTAGTTCTTACTGAGAATTTTCTACTTCAAAAGGATTAAAGGAGGATATACTTTGTATCTGTTTTCTACAGGTAACAAGACAACATCATTTATAGTTTTAATTGTTGTAATAAATGCAGCCTGTGCCCACTTTCACTTTATTAGGTACACTTGTGCACCTGCTCGTTAATGCAAATATCTAATCAGCCAATCACAGGACAGCAATTCCAAGCATATAGACGTGGACGAGAGGTTCAGTTGTTGTTTAGACCAAACACCAAGAAATGTGATTTAAGTGACATTGAGCATGGAATGATTGTTGGTGTTAGACGTGGGGATTTGAGTATTTCTGAAACTGCTGATCTCCTGGGATTGTCACGCACAACAGTTATTAGAGTTTACAGAGAATGGAGCACAAACCAAAAACATACAGTATGTGGCCGTTCCTCTTAATAAGAGAGGTCAGAAGAGTGTGACCAGACAGGTGCAAGCTGACAAGAAGGCAAGAGTAATTCAAACAACCATCAACAGTGTTATGCAGAAGAGCATTGTGGAACCTTGAAGTGGACGGGCTACAGCAACAGAAGGCTGCATCGAGTTACACATCTGTCCGCTAAGAACAAGTAAATGAGGCTACAGCGAGTCATCCAAACTGGACAGTTGAAGATTCAATAAACTTTGCCAGGCCTGACGAATCTTGATCTCTGCAGATGGTAGCAGGACTGCCACCAGAATTTGCGGGGCCCAGTACAAATGTAAGAGGCAGGGCCCCCCTCCTTCCTTCTCTTACCCCACCCTTACTTTTAAATTATTCTCTACCCAACATTCGCCTCCCTCCCATTAGGTGCAGTCACCACCTATCCCTGGTTCCATTTAACTCCTGCAGTAATTTACTTATCCCTTTGCATCTTCTTGCTGTCTCGTGTCGGCTCCTTTCTATCGACAGCGCTGTGACGTTATTAATTACATGACATCAGCGATGCTGCAGGGAGCCTCTCTGCCTTGTCTTGGCTCTCTGACCGGGAGCCGGGCACCTGGGTGACTGGGACTGGAGCAAATGGCAGCAGCTGTGGGGCCCTGAGGTCTTGGAAGTGGAGGCAGAAATGCTGCCTACGAGGGGGCCCGATGACACATCCTTAAATACACGCAGAGGTCTCTCCCCACAGCACCCCTCACATCTCAGGAGCTGCTGCTGCCTAGAAATGGCGCCCACTAACTCCCTTAATTCACTGCGGAGGCCCCGACCGCTAATATATTTGTTGCAGGGCTTGTTCAGGGCTGGTGGGGCCCCACACTGCTGTACTCCCTGTCCCCCGTTGATGGCGGCCCTGAATGGTAGGATCAGAATTTGGCGTAAACAACGCCGTGGATCCGTCCTGCCTTGTGTCAACGGTACAGGCTATTGGTGGTGGTGTAATGGTTGGGGGAATGTTTTCTTGGCACACATTAGGGCCCTTAATGCTGTTGTGGAAATTAAATGCTCTTCACAAGGACCAGAAGAAGACAAGTCAAGTTTGCTGAACATGCAGCATGGGTCGCTGAACTTATGACAAGTGGAGACATTTAATGAGGGTCACACAAAGGTTTATATAGTCTTCACCGCAAGCGTATGGTTAATACATTTAAGATATATCACAGATTATAGATAAAACATTGATTACATGCATTTTGGCTCTGCAAGACATCCCTAATAAAGAGTCATAAAAGTTTGACAGCTAGAAAGCTTGAGCTCCGCTGATACATACATAATTAGATAATAACACTCAACACACACATATAATTAGGTTAGTAGGAGCTACGTTAGCTGCGCTTAGAAGCACATCCACAATTAACCATTTTATCTTTCATATAGCTTAATATTAGTCTTTCAGTTTCAGGAACGGACCATGGGCCACAGTCTACCAATCTTCTCATGGCCATGTCCTGTTAAAGGCCCACTCACACTCACTCAGGCGAAGTTGAGGAGCCCAGTATACCATGCATTTTCTTACCAAGTTCCCAGCCTTGTGGTCCAGTCTCTTAGATGCTTGTCTGCGGCTCTGCTTGTACTTTACTGAGTGGGACTTGAGACATGCGGCTGCTAGTTGGGTTCACGCCAGCTGACATCAACATGTATTGGATTCAAAAGTTGGCTCATTGCACATCACTGTGGCTCAGAAGCAAACAGGGATGGAGCAATGGGGGGCACATATGCCAATGCTGGCTTGGGCGCATTTGTGCTAAAAAAAAAAAAGCTCTTAAAATCTTAAAAATAGAGTATTTTAGCCCATATGCTGAGGTGTAGGTATCTCAAGATACGTCCAGCTCTGCACAAGTAGCCTATGTGTCAAGTTTATGTGCGGTGTACTTACACTCAGATACACTTACACCCGATCCGATTATAAGCATAAGAACGGTTTTTTAACACTACTCCCACTAAAACCTATAATATATATACAACCAATGAAAAAAGCACTGATCAGCTTCAGAGGTGAATTTGTAATCAGCCAATCAGAAGTGATTAGCTAGTGCTGGCAATCGTCCCTGACCTCCAGCGTTCTGTATCTCCAGGCGTAAGGAGGCGCAAGTACCACGTCTGCACACAAACGTACACTTTTTTGTGGGTGCAGTACAAATTCCAGTATTTTACTCTAAGCAAACAGGTGTACGTCCAACTCACCACTGTGCACAAAGCAAGGGGTAAGTACGGTGACGATGATGATGATGAAAGGGTTAATAATGAGGAAATAGGTGATGAAGTGGATGGGGGGGATCTTGGAAGTGTTAAAACTAATGAGGGGTAAATGGTTAAAAGGATGAGGTAATGATTATTATAGGGGTTAAATATGATTATGAGAATGGTGACAGGGATAATAAGGATTGAGGATGGGTGCAATGATGAGGGGGTTATATATGAGGTGGGGATGGGTTCATGATTATGTGGAGGGGCGCTACTGATAATGAGGAAGGGTTAATGATTATGATGGGGTATAATTATGAGGATGGTGGGGGTTATTGATTGAGGATGGGGATAATGGTGATGAGAGGGTTAATAATGAGGAGGGATTAGTGATAATTATGATGATGGAGGTGGGGACAGGAGGGGATTATGGAGGGATATGATACGGCTAGCATGTTATACATTATATGGGTTAGTGTGTTACACATTATACGGGTTAGTGTGTTACACATTATACGGGTTATTGTGTTACACATTATACGGGTTAGTGTGTTTTACTATTTCCAGGAAAACAAATAGCAATGTACTACAGATTATTTTATCTGGTCTGTAACCAGATGGCCTAAATCAGTTACCCTACTGGGATGTTGAGTAAAAAGGAAATGGAATGAAAGGAGCAGGAAGTAACAGAGACTGTTATAAATGAATAATCTTTATTGTTGTTGTTATTTCTTTTCTTTTTTTAATCTCATGTGATATTGTTTAATGGTAGTAAAGCGTCATTTTGTGAATTAAACAATATAAATTATTATTATATTTTTCTACTGAAAGGATCTTTGCCAGCTTGGTGCCACACGCTCCCTAGGGAGCTCTGCTGTTTGTCAGAGAGGATCAACTGAAAGCTGCCAAGTGCTCTGGGACCATGTGCGCCAATAGGAAGCCACAAGCACAGAGCTTGGAG
The DNA here is from genome assembly GCF_038048845.1 of Mixophyes fleayi. Taxonomy (NCBI): domain Eukaryota; kingdom Metazoa; phylum Chordata; class Amphibia; order Anura; family Limnodynastidae; genus Mixophyes; species Mixophyes fleayi. The sequence goes on from NC_134409.1 coordinate 14,700,896, forward strand.
CTTTCTATTGGTCCTCCAGCTCACACACATTTTCAGAGGCCAATTTAGAAGATCAATCAATCAGCCACTCACACGGCTGACCTGGAGGATTGCTGTAAAGAATTTACATAAAGTGGGTGCAATTTGCATTCTCTCCGCTTAACCTCGCTATGCTTATCCTAGCCTAACACTGTGATTTAGTTCTGGCCCTTGTATCCTGGTTCTACCTCTGCCAGCTGCTACTTAGTGTGACAAACTGTGGGGGTCTTGTCCTACTGGTGTCCTCCCGCAAACTCCATCAACATTTTCTTGTGGTCACTGCTGAAAACTTCATGGACATTCATCATTATCATCAGCTTTATATAGCGCCAATAATTCCGCAGCGCTGTACAGAGAACTCACTCACATCAGTCCCTGCCCCATAGGAGCTTACAGTCTACATTCCCTAACATACACACCGAGAGAGACTAAGGTCAATTTAATAGCAGTCAATTAACCTACTAGTATGTTTTTGGAATGTAAGAGGGAACCGGAGCACCCGGAGGAAACCCACGCTAACATGGGGAGAACATACAAACTCCACACAGATAAGGCCATGGTTGGGAATTGACTTCATGACCCCAGTGCTGTGAGGCAGAAGTGGTAACCACTGAGCCACCATGCTGCCTATGCCTCAGGTCACCCAGCACCAATCACCATTGGTATATTGAGCTTGAGTCCACAGTCTGTGGCAGTCGCCCTCAGCCCGTGACACTTACAATAAGAACATTCATTTTAGCCTCTGCATAATACAAGACTAAAAACAAGCTGTCTAGGCAGTAATCAACACAATTCCAGGTTATTAATAATGTTCTTCACATTACTACCTGTACAGTCTCTTATTCAAAAAGAATCCTGTGAAATTCAGGCAGTAATCAGCACAGTTCCATTGTTACAGTGATCCACTGAGCACACATATTCATACATCCCTGCAGCCTAGAGACTCACAAAGTTTGGGTAGTTCTCCCGGACCCCCAGAAGGGCCTTTCGCCCGCGGCTTGATTGCGTAGTTGTTAAGATTGGCAAGTGTGCTCATATTGTAATATTGTAATGTGAATAAAACACACCCACAATTGTAGCAGCTGGTGAGGAAAGTGCGGGTGGTTATCCTTTTACATTCTTTATACAAAAGAAAAGTAAAATGTTGTTAAACATAATTCCCAACTGTTGCCTAAGAAGGAGCTTAAAGATGTTTGTGTTTCATAATTTCACTTGGAGATTCAGAGTTCCAACCATTCCTTCAACACATAATAGAATAACAATGTTGGATCGTTTTCTCAAAGAGCAGAATATTGAACATTCATGAGAAATGTCACGGCACAATATATTTATACAATATGGTACAAAATATCTCACCATCAGATTCATATATTCAGTGTTGAAAAAGTCCATGAAATAACCTTTAGAAATTTGTAAAATGATGAAAATAATATAAAACTCAATATACAATTTTTTTGTTTCTGACCTTTGATATATGAGAGACTAGAGGACCAGATAGGGAACGTTAATATTTGTTGTTATTGTGATGTGTTTGGAAAGTTTCAACATATTTCATTCTGCTGTAACATATGCTAAGGTCCCTCTGTGAGTTTATTTAAAAGTAATGCTGGGGAACATATGGTCATCATCACTATTTATATAGCGCCACCAATTCTGCAGCGCTGTACAGAGAATATTTATAATTCACATCAGTCCCTGCCCCATTGGAGCTTACAGTCTAAATCTCCTAACACACACACACACACACACACACACACACACACACACACACACACACAGACTAGTGTTGATTTTGTTAACAGCCAATTAACCTACCAGCATGCTTTCGGAGTGTGGAAGGATACTGGGATAATTGGAGGAAACCCACACAAACACGGGGAGAACATACAAACTCCACACAGATCAGGTCCTGGTCGGGAATCGAACTCATGACGATGGCGTTGTGAGAAAGAACCACTGAGCCACTGTTCTGTCCAAAGAGGTAGTGGTTCAAATTTATCTATGTCTGATGACGGAAGAGCTATTCTGGGTCCACCAATGCTCATCACAACAAAACAATTAAGGGTTGATTTTGCAAATTTTAGCTTGCGCCTTGCATCAAGCCTTATTTTCACTCACGATGAGCTTCGCGGATCCCTTAATGGAACAACTCTCAGGCATAAAACACGGATAAATGAGGGGCGAGGCAACTCGCACTGGATTAAATCACCCCAAAAGTGTGAGTGAAATGTAATTAAAAGAAATATCCTTACTCCTGCAACAGTGCCCCTTGTGGCTAAATTATCACAAGAAAATGACATTGTTTTACCACGCTGTGGGCAAGATTTACTAAACGGCGGGTTTGAAAAAGTGGAGATGTTGCCTATGGCAACCAATCAGATGCTAGCTTTCATTTATTTAGTACATTCTACAAAATGACAGCTAGAATCTGATTGGTTGCTATAGGCAACATCTCCATTTTTTCAAACCCGCAGTTTAGTAAATAGACCCTTGTGTCTTTTCAAAACACGGTCTAGTCTTTTATATAGAAGGGGGAACTTTATAAAACATACAGCACTTTTAGAATAAGAATTGTGGTCAGTGTCTTATCTCTTTAACAACCAGTGACTGGAATCCACCACAGTTCCCGGTATGTAAGTTGCTATAAAAAATGCAATCTTGTGGGACAGAAACATGTAAGAGATACATTAGCGTTTTATAGAGTCATATACACTAATGACTTTCATATCTTGTAAATATGCTTTTAAGCCAGTCAGTATTCCCATCCCTGAGCACTGGTTATACACTGAGGTTTCTTTAATATAGCTCTTGGTGATAACACTGGGCAATTCATATATTCAAGCAGAGAAAGGCATCCTGTGATTTTTCTACCCAAGATGAGACTTGTAGTTTGACCACAGGTTCGTACTTGATGCCAGGGGTTGCCCAGGTCAGCATTGGGTGATTTTCCCTGCGGTAGAACTATTGGCAACATGTAAAGTAAAACTCCATAAACAAGGTCTTCTTTTCATACACTTCAAATTGATAAATGAATAATGAAGAGCTTCGATTTTTGCAAAAAATTACAAGAAGGATCAAAAGATATTAAACTTTCACTTATACTTTATAAGTGAAAGTTTAAAATCGCAGATATATCTACCGAGGATTATACATGATGCCTATCATTTATTCCTATCTTGTAGGAGTATTTGCATCTCTTATTTATTTTTCAGAGTTTATATCTAGTGTTTTGGAAATAAAATGATTTGTTTTTATACATCAAACATATTGCACTAGATTGTCTTTTTTCTATATATCTTGGTGTGTTACCAACCTATGAGAGAATCCATCTGTCACCTTGAATATGAAGAGTATAAAGAACGTGTTTATATGCAAATTTCAAGTCTTCACACTATACCTAAAGGGGAGACTTCACGCAAGAAGGTTTAAGCACAGTGGCCTAGTGGTTAGCACTTCTGCCTCACAGCACTGGGGTCATGAGTTCAATTCCCAACCATGGCCTTATCTGTGTTGAGTTTGTATGTTCTCCCTGTGTTTGCGTGGGTTTCCTCCGGGTACTCCGGTTTCCTCCCACACTCCAAAAACATACTGGTAGGTTAATTGGCTGCTATCAAAATTGACCTTAGTCCCTCCCTCTCTGTCTGTCTGTCTCCCTCTCTGTCTGTCTGTGTGTGAGTGTGTACCTATATTAGGGAATTTAGACTGTAAGCTCCAATGGGGCAGGGACTGATGTGAATGAGTTCTCTGTACAGCGCTGCAGAATTAGTGGCGCTATATAAATAAATGATGATGATGATGATGAAGAAGGTGTTACAGCGATTTGATTTTTAAGAAGGCACATGTAGAAATTGGTGTCCTGTGAGTTTTCCTACAAGAGGGGATCTACACTGTGCAGACTGATTTGAATATTTTCTTTTTTTTTCTGCTATTAATGACCTTACATAAGAACACACTTCTGAATACAGTATTGCACTATTATCTGTATATTTTTATCTTTTATATGTTGTGGACTCTTTCGGTGGAATTTGGAGACATCATCAAGTACATCTTTAAAATTTAAGTATTCCTATTTTTTGTATATTTTATATATTTAGAGTAGTCTTTGTGAAAAGGGTAGCACCTGAATATTTCTTGTTATTTATATTTTCTAAATATCAACCAATATTTTCCTACACATAGCAGGCTGGTCAGGTCCTGCTCCCAAAAGTATTCCCAAAATCTCAGGAGATGGTGGAGTCCTTTTTGTCGGACTTCACTCTATTGGATGGATCATGGAGATATCTACGGCCGTAAGAGAGAGAGAACAAGCTAATAGGTAGTAGATAGTAAAATCAATTTTTCAAAACTACACAAAATAGTTTCAGTATGTCAGCCAATTTGTGTTGCCCTACACAATTGTTTTCCCTTCTAGTGTTTAGGAATTAATATTAGGCTATACTAGCATCAACTCTCAATAACCCATGACTATCCCTCACCATTATGTCTATCCGTCTCTATTGCTAGCTGAGTTACTATGCAAGCACTTTCATCCATGCCAGCAGACTTCATTACAAGGCATCCGAGTATATAGATGGATGTCCAGAACTAAAGCGCTGTGTTAAAACTGTATTTACCATCCATTTTGTTTATAAGCATTTGTTGTACGTAGCGCTTCTGTCTTCTATGACATTTCAATTTCCTTTGATCCTGAAGTTTGGTTCTTATTGCTGTTACTTAATTGGATCAGAAAGCAGATTGAATTTCTATAGCACTAACATAACCTCATGTTCAGTCCTGCATGTCCTGAGATGTGGCTAGTAGTCATTAGTAATGGTGTTCTCTGAGACAGGAGAGGGTATATCTGAGATGAGCATCTATTGGTATTTATGTAACTGCTTTGAACGAGGTAGACACCTTGCAGCCATGCAGAGCTTAAGAGCTCTGTGCTTTGATCATTTCATTCAGGTTCAGCTCTAAGTATTTGTTTTGGGGCAGTATGGTGGCTCAGTGGTTAACATCTCTCCCTCACAGCACTGGGGTCATGAGTTCGATTCCCGACCATGGCCTTATCTGTGTGGAGTTTGTTTTGTTGTTTTGTTCTCCCTGTGTTTGCGTGGGTTTCCTCCCACACCCCAAAAACATACTAGTAGGTCTCTCTCGTTCTGTGTGTATGTTAGGGAATTTAGACTGTAAGCTCAAATGGGGCAGGGACTGATATGAGTGAGATGTCTGTACTTGGGAGTCTCTCAGCTATCATCATCATCATTAATTTATATAGTGATACTAATTCCCCAGCGCTGTACAGAGAACTCACATCAGTCCCTGCCCCAATAGAGTTTACAGTCTAAATTCCCTAACACACACAGACAATTTGATAGCAGAAAATTAACCTACTAGTATGTTTTTGGATTGTGGGAGGAAACCGGAGCACCCAGAGGAAACCCACGCAAACACGGGAAGAACATACAAACTCCACACAGATAAAGCCATGGTCAGGAATCAAACTCATGAACCCAGTGCTGTGAGGCAGAAGTGCTAACCACTGAGCCAGCATGCTACCCACATAGCCAGGGAGAGTTTGCAAGAATGGATTAATCTCATTGTCACACATCTGACCCCTTGATTCCTCAAACAAGCACATCCCAGCTGTGCAAGGTGTTTGGAGTCAAAATTGGTAATAATTTAAGGGCAGGTGATTATGGAGGTGTCCTCTGGTTTGTTGGTCTGAGTGGAGAGAAGCAAACCTCCCTCAGTACCGTCTTAGCTTCTAAAGATGATAGCAGACAAATGCCACTGTCACGGGGGATGACACGGGGATGGGTAGGCTTCCAAGTCCACACCACTGGAGCATGGTCTGACCACGCCATATGGAGTATCCTCACTTTTAAAGTGTTCTGGAGAACCCACTTATCCGGTAAGATAAGGTCTATTCGCAAGTATGAATTGTGCACAGAGGAAAAATAGGTATAGTCCTTCTCTTCTGGGGAAGCAACTCTTCAGACACCATACAGACCATACTCTGCCAGGAGCTTCCCAAAAGCCAAGGAGGGACCAGGAGATTTAGAAGTGGAGGAGGGTCGCGGCACAGAAGACCTGTCTAGGGTCCACTTCTAGGTTAACATCACCAAGATAATCAAACTGCCCTGTTTATTTCTATCAGTTACTTCAGCACTGTCTTTAAGAATGGAACCTGTCTAGAATTGGGTGCGTACAAGGAGACAATTGTTACCAGTTTTCCATCTACAGTACCTATGACGATAAGGTACCTTCCATTCTTATCTTCAGTCTTGGAGGAAAGACTAGAAGAACAGCAGGAGCTGACTAATAAGGCCACCCCCATTGTGTTTGTGAGAACCATTTGCTGTGAAACTAGTGGGAAAATTATTATTTTTAATGTGGGAGGGGCTCTAGCTGAAATGTGTCTCCTGAAGGGCCACAATGTCAACCTTGAGTTTAAGAAAGAAGCCAAGGCCATTTTACCTTTGTTCGGGGAGTTTAAACCCCAAACATTAAGAGAGAGAAATTTAACCATTATTGTTCATAATGGAGTTATAGACAGGATGTGCGGGAGAGGTCCATGGAAATAGCAACAAACAGGCAATATTGGGGCTAATTCAGGATACTTATTGTGTTCCAACGGGGAGGGACGAGGACTGAAGGTTAGAGTCATATAATTTTTTATTTTTGATTGGTCAAAAAGGTTACAGGTAACAGTGCAATGGAACAATAACATTGAATGCATCAAATGTCAAAATATTACAGTGTAACCAGGTCCAAACAAACAAAATTGAAACAAAGAAACAGGATATAAAAAGCAATAGCAACAATGAACCAAAGAGGGAAAATGTATGGCCAACTTTTAAGGTTTAAAGACCATTTTAGTATTAAAATAGACAGGGACTAGGTAGGGGGGGAGAGGGGCGGGGGTATACAGGACTAAAAGTTGGGAGGGGAGTAACCTCATAGCAGCTCATAATCACATTGTGAGATACATTAGAGGACGGATGTACTGGGAACTGGCATCACAAAATGAAAAGGGAAACATTGATGCTGGGAAACTAGGCGGAGGAGTTCTGAATTCTGCGACCAGCCAAGCAGCCCATACTTGGTAAACACATGGCCTTTATCATGGACATAGAAAGTTATTTCCCCCATAGGCGCTATATGTTACATTTGTTTTTTAACTGCGGGTAGAGGCGGTGAGTCCTTCCAATTTAGGGCTTATAGGCATTTAGCTTCCGCTAGGATGTGCGCAGAAAGCCTCCTAGAAAGTTTATCAAGATCTTGAAGGGGGTGGAAGTTGTAATGTTCATTTTATCGCTACCAATAAACTTTGTCCAATGCGATTATCGTGGTTCCAACGCACAAAGAGATTTACTAGCAAAGGATAGCAGGATTTGCAACTAGTACACCACGTGTAATGACGCAATCGCATATATTAATAACACACACATTTACAGTCACACTTACACTTGTAAATAGTACACATTTATTAAGGTTCCAATCCACATTTATTTATTAGTAAAATGTATTAGAGATTATTTATACATAGATAATATTCTAGTAAAGGTATTTATGGTTCAGGTCCTCTAAAAAGTAAAGAGTTTGGTCTCATATTAAAGCTTATTTCACCAGCATTAACCCGGATTCGACAGAGTAGCGATCACATCTAGCGGTCGCAAGTTATGAGCAATATGAGATTAATACTCAAAAGTACTTTGTGTATCGGTCAGTTTAAACTGGTTATTTGTCGGGAAGACATTTAGGCCGCAGTTCAAGTGAGCAGCCCCACCCTTGGAAAAGATCAAATGAACTGACCTATGACCAGCAGACACTTGGAACATCGTTACCCCTTTTACCAATGAAGACCTCTCTTGGTGTTATCTGTGTATATTCGTGACATCATCACTGTTTATGTTAACTCAAACTGCAAATAAACTTCCTGGGCCAGTGTTATATCTCTCTTCCTGACTGCAGACTACATGGACATGGGCCCAGGATGCGCTATGAGCTTGCGTAATGTAATATATTCGGTTTTTATACTTTCCTGTTTATTGTTTTACCTTTTATGCGTCATCATGGCTTGCTGTAAATCCTGCTATCTTTTGCTATTAAATATCTTTGTGCGTTGGAACCACAATAATTGCATTGGACAATGTTTATTGGTAACGACAAAACAAACATTACATCCCCCCAGGAGTTTATAAACTTCATCCCAAAAGCGAGTGATTACAGGACATGACTACCAAAAATGGGACACTTTTCTTGAGCTGTAAGCAATTGCCCTAGTATCTTGCTTAAGATTTGTCGCACAGCGCATGTACATAATTGCGTCCGTATTTCAGATGATCAATACACAGAAGAAACCGAAACGGTTGAACAATATTTGCAGCATTTCTACAAAACAGTTTTTATACTTTTATCTACATTTGCTTTTATTTTATTACTTATTATTTTTTATTATCTTATATAGCATGATATTCAATATTCCCTCTATTACAATATTCTTTCAGTTATCTTTCACTTAATATTCTTTTTAATTATTATATTCTTCCACCTACAGACCACCCCTCACCTCTGTCCCCAAAGCCGCTACCTCGTCAGCAATGGTGCTAGGACCTCCACTGCTGCTGGCGTTGGTGTCGCTTTTGACCTCTTTTATTGGTGAGAGCAAGAAACTTGTTAACACCCAACAAGGAGATTTATCTTGTGCCTTAAAGTACGATGATATTGTTATAGCATCGAAAACCAAAAGGTAAATTTGTAATGTTTAGTGTAAATTATTGTCCCTACAAAATAGCTATGAACTTCTTCTTCTAAAGCTTATTGTTAAATAAAAAATAAATAAATAAAGACAGTTTTGCTGCCAGTGTAGCTTCAAGGCACAAATTATATCCTCTTAGTTCATCCCAGGACAGAAATTAAACGCATTATGTGTCTTCGTTGTCAGTAAAGCATTGTTGTAAGTTGTTTTTCATTCTGTTTGTCCAAGTTACTCTCCAAAAAGCAAGATAAAAAAAAAGACAGTCATTAAAATGTTTAATTTCCTTTTTTGTCCAAAGATTATTTAATTACTCAAAGGAAAAGCTATAAACCAGTTGTAATCTATATAAATAATACTTACTGTCTATGAGTAAATACTGCTTGTAGTGAATGCTTTAATCCACGCTGCCAGGATCCCTGACACGAGGTGGAGGATTGTTGTTTAAAGTGTTTGAGACCCATTAATGATTTATTTTACTATTAATCCTTTCTGGCAGGTTCCACTGAACTACTTCATGTCTCATCCAGCACAGATAACAGTGAGAGAAGAAGCCATAAATGGAACTGTAACATGAATATAGTTCCATTTGTTTGTATGTAATTTTTATGACGAATCATATTGCGTCTTGCGGGATGTGGATTCCTATAGGGTCACTAAAACAATAATGAGTGGGTGGTATAGCTGCCGACTGTCTATACATTCAGTGACGTTCAGTACAAAGTTAGTTACCTGTCTAACAAACAAAAGCAAAATCTGTAAAATAAACAAACAAACGCTCTCTGTCACTAATTACACATAGTTACATATATTACATATATACCAAGTTATCACACTTTGGGGTAGATTTATCAAACCTTCCAAAAATAAAAATGGAGGTGTTGCCCATAGCAACCAATCAGATGCTAGCTATCATTTATCTAGTACATTCTAGAATCTAGAATCTGATTGGTTGCTATGGGCAACATCTCCACTTTTTAAGAAGGTTTGATAAATCTACCCCCATAGTCTTGAATGTGAATAGGTCATGAATCTACAATTTTGGGGGCAGAGCTTCATCACGCGATTTCGCCAATAAGCCCCGCCCCCCCGCCATGTAATGCCATGAATCTCGGCATTTCATGGCAGGGGACAGGGCCAAAATGACTTTTCAAGTCCCGCCCCCACACACTCACCTCTTCCCCCCCAGCTCCCGGAAGCCAGCTTCAAAAAGTTGGCATGTATACTCTTTCTTTGGTTAAATATAATGTTTTAACTTATTACTGGGACCTTGGCCCTATCTGTGAGGAGTGTGTATGTTCTCCCCGTTTTTGCGTGGGTTTCCTACGGGTGATCCAATTTGTTCCCACAGCTCTTGTGCAAGACAACTTGATTTTTGCCTGTATTCTAAGCTGGCAGTGATTGGTTGCTAGACACATCTTATACAGAAAAGCTAATGTATGTGTGCACATAAAACAATTAAACCATAATATAGAATAAAGACACTCCTGATAGTGGGCAGCATGGTGGCTCAGTGGTTAGCAATCCTGCCTTACAGCACTAGGGTTCTGAATTAAATTCTTAACACCAGAGTGCTCTGGTTTTTCTCCCATACTCCAAAAACCTACTGGTAGATTGATTGGCTGCTGACAAAAATATTTAGACATGGAATTTAGACTGTCAGCTCCAATGCGGCAGGGATTGATGTGTATGACATGTACAGCGCTGCGGAATTGGTGGCGCTATATAAGTAGATGATGATTGTTCTGACTCAGGGTGTAAAAAATAGGACTCCACCAAGCAATATTTTAGGAGACAAAAGAAAAGTTATTAATTTAATGGGTGGGCTTTAAAGCATTCCTATCATGGGCGGCAATCCCAACAATTGTCATGCAAAACATCTATGTACTTCAAAAAACAAAATAGCGCTGTAAAGAAACGCGCATGGTGTATGGAACCAGTGCTACAACCCCTTAATCTACTCCATACCCGGACTGCACTTTTTAGCCATGTTGTTATCCAGAAGTATCAGTGATGGAACTATAACATCTCCTTGGAAAAGTACTTCAGGGGTTAAATTCCACCTCCACAGGGAACACTCAGGAGTTGAGTGAATTAAGCTATCAATGTTATTTCTGTTTGCTCCCTATTGTCCACTAGTTAGCTCTATAGACAGCCAGGAGCCGGACCCAGCAGGGGTCACCTGAGGGAGGACACCTGGAGAGGTAGGGTAGGGGGCTGGATAGTGTGAGAAGCCAACCAATCGAGGCCTTTTGCAACTCCCCTGGGCAGGCAGTTCCCAAGGTGGGATTATTAGGTGATTAAAGAGGCTACCCTGGGAGCTGGACTGACTTTGGCCAAGAGGTGATGCTCTGCCAGAGAGGTGCTGTGGAACATATCTCAGTGGATTTATTTGAACTGATTATCTCACATGTTGGTCCTGCTATCGTTAAGTGGACCGTGCTGTAGTTATTCCTGATCTGCAGAATAAATCATCCTTCTCTTTTTCCTCTAATACCGTGTCTGAGTGATTTTGGAACCACGTATCTTCACAAGAGTCATGACCAAATGTAGACTCAGAAAACATGCCGTGTCTCTGTTTTTATTCCAGTTCCAAAATAACCCCCAGCTTCAGAAACTGTTTATTTAGATTATAATGTGGATAATAACAATAATACATTTTTTTGAAAGGTGATAGGTGACATTTTTTGCTCGGACTGCCACTGTGATGAGAAATGTGACTTTTACAACGTGTTAGATATACAGTTTCTGTATAAAATAGCTGTGATGTGATCATTTCTTTATTCAGTGGGTAAATGAGTAGAAGCCAGTTACGCACATGTCTAAGTTCACCTCGAGTTACACAAAGCGGGATCTGACTTCTAACCTACTCAATCATTACTGTGGTGGATGTGGTAAAGCATCGTGTCAGTGCTGCAAGAAGGGATAGTGTAGGAGGTGAAACAAGTGTTTGATCCCGGCGTTCAGCTACCGGTAATCCCTCCTGATTCCTGGCACATCAGGCTTCATGGTGGTTTAAGGAATTCTAATAACAGAATGTTAGGGTCTAAATAAACACTAATGTGTGTTGCATGTGAATGCAGACGGTAATAAAAAGGTTTTAGAGAAACAATACAGTTAACATATCACCTTATTATACATACTGATGGGAAATTGGCTGCTGTGGTCTTGTACAGGGTTATAAACCCTTTGTACTCCACAGAAAAGAAATAATACACAATATTCCGGGGGGAAATTACAATCTCTTCATCAGGTGTGAAGACAATCATCCGTAAACCCCGCCCACAACGGTCAAGAACATTTTATATGCTTAGCTATAGTATATATTTCATGCCCAATATAACATAACTCCCAACTGCCCTTATTTCGTCGGGATAGTATCTGACCCGCTGACATGTTTTTCCCACAAGTGGAAACGTTGGGAGGTATATTGAATGCGTTCAAGGCATTTACTACTGGTGCATGCTGCAGTGTTTGGAGGGCAAGGGAGGTTTCTAAGAGGGGGTCTAGTGCGGTGGTAGTCAGTATGTCAATGCTGATAACCCCGACAAGACTTACACCGACATCAGGATTCCGAAGGAGCTGCTTCTCGACCTTGACCAATGACGACTCCTCTTCACACCGACTTCAGCCAATGACGATGAAGTAAGAAGGCGACTACAGTTGATGACGTCATTGAGCATGCTGATGCGATTATCGCTGTTGTTAAGGGGGTAATGTAAGTATGCATCCATGTACAATGTAGTTTACAAAGGCTTCTACATTCTACATGGGTGCATGGGAGCAGAGGGACGGGGCTTTGTGGGGAAGTGGGTGGAGTTTTGAACATATATTCCCATTTGTGAGTGGTGTTTGGTCAGAATGTGGGCGTGGTTTGTTTTTGTAGTGCACTTAGTGTAGACGCACACTGACACCCATGTACATACCCTTAGGAACTCCGGGTGAACTGCTGAATTTTTTGCCATAAGAGGATAAACCTTTGATTTTTGACTCATGTATCAGCAATGTCACTACTTTCCTAAAGACTGAATTCCCATTAATAAATTGGTTCAAACTGCAAGATGGCTGCCTCCTCTGTATATAGGGGACAGGGCAGCACAGTGGCGTAGGGGTTAGCACCTCTGCCTCACAGCACTGGGGTCATGAGTTTGATTCCCAACCATGGCCTTACCTGTGTGGAGTTTGTATGTTCTCCCTGTGTTTGCGTGGGTTTCCTCCGGGTGCTCCGGTTTCCTCCCACACTCCAAAAAC
>NC_134409.1:16101404-16108904 GCF_038048845.1 Mixophyes fleayi
AGGCTATGGCTCGGTCAGACTGGTCTTGAGTTGTGCTGATAGGGGTCTCCTATGGAGGAATAGTGATACACAGTATCATAAATATTTAAACTTTACTGTGGCCCGAGGCAGGGTGGGCTGGGGGGCAGGGAGGCATATGCGCCCCGGGCCGATCCCAGTTGCAATTTTTTTCCTTTAAAATGTTCCTAATAGGCTGCTGAGTCTTGTCCCCCAGGCTAAAATTTGCCAGCCCTCCCGACTCCAACTGTCGATATTTTGAATGATATGAAGGGAAAATAAAGAAAGCACAAACACCCACAGAGTAAATAAAAGTGTATTGTAGAACACATTACTGCATAAATGACAATTCATTTACTTATCCAAGTGGGTGACTTATAGTATAGTGTAGGACCAACAGTTATAAAACTATAGTAATTTTAGAGTAATTGATCATGTAAAAAATCTGGGAAGTCCTGAATACATACCTCCCAAATGTCCCAATTTACTTGGGACAGTTTGTTGTGTTCCAACTGCAAGGACTGTTGGGATGTATGTCCCGTTCAGTACTGCATTACTGCATGCTGGTGTATTTAAGGGGAGAGGGGGCTTTCGTCCCTAGCATGTAGTGACCATGCCCCGTTTCACCCAGGTATATAACAACACAGGGAAATCATCATCATTTATCATCATCATTTATTTATATAGTGCCAACATATTCCGTAGCGCTTTACAATTGGGGACAAACGTAATAAACTAATAAACAAACTGGGTAAAACAGACAAAGAGGTGAGAAGGCCCTGCTCGCAAGCTTACAGTCTATGGGACAATGGGAGATTGACACATGAGGTTAAGTCTACATTTTGCATCTTGGCCCAGCCAGACTGCAAAGGTAAGGTGACTCATAAGCTAAATGATCCTGTCACACAACAATGTTGGTCCGGGGGTAGTTGTCTTGTGTGAAATTGCGTAACAGGCTAAAGGTAGTGAGGTTAAGATGGTGGTTGAGGAATATTATAAGCTTGTCTGAATAGGTAGGTTTTCAGAGAACGCTTGAAAGTTTGTAGAACAGAGGAGAGTCTTATTGTGTGAGGGAGAGAGTTCCATAGAGTGGGTGCAGCCCGAAAAAAGTCCTGTAACCGGGAATGGGAGGATGTAATGAGGGTGGATGAGAGACACAGATCTTGTGCAGAACGGAGTTGCCGAGTTGGGAGATATTTTGAGACAAGAGAGGAGATGTATGTTGGTGCAGCTTTGTTGATGGCCTTGAAATAAAGGATGAATGGACTCAGTATCCAGTTGCCTTTAAATCTTGTCCCCGTAAAGGTTCTAGTGACCTTGAATCTAATAAGCCATGGATAGCTATGGAAGCCTCCTCAGTTGCAGACTTCACAAAGCTGTCGATACTCCAAAACAGGAAAATCCTAATTAAGTGCAGAGTTTGAACCTGTACCCTAAAGATTATGTAGCCCCAGACACCTGCCTTTTGTTCCGACCCCTTGTAGCCCTGTCTATTTCGCAGTATATGTTTGCATCGCGATACACCGTACTGCCTCTCTTGTTCTCTTTGTCAAACGCAATTCTTATACTGTATATTGATGTACAAACGCACAGGGCCACTTCTCTTGTTGTTGAGGTCAGATGCAATTCTCATTAGTGATGTGTTTTAGGAGTATTTATCAAGCAGCCACCTGTACCTGAAAAATTTATTTGAATTGAGGATTAGAAGTAATGCGTATTACTGGTATAATTGCAAGAACAAACAATATTATTTATATCAGAGTAGCACAACTTCATGTATTCGTTTTGTCAGGAAGATGTGACTTCATATCAGAAAGGTCTGCTTGGTTAGCTATTTCATTCTCTAAAGCATTTACGCAAGTCCACGGACCTTGACCAACTTTGACCCGTTGCCTCTCATTAAACAGCTGCAGAACTTCACATATACAACGGCAATTATCCCAAACTGCAAATTCTGTACTTTTATTATATCTTCAACTCTCTAAAGCAGGACACATCCAATCAATGGCACTAGCAAGCGTTAGAACATGAGTTTATTCATTTATCCCTCTTGTTTCTGTACCAGACTCAGAATTTAAAAATAACACCTGACCTACACAGATGTTATTCCAAAGACAAATTTCTACATCATCAGCAAAGAGTTTAAAAAGATTTGAATTTGAATAGTTTTCATGCATTTTATAAAATAGATTCCAACTTTAAAGAGAAGTTTTAGTTCGCCGGCTGCTTAATCTGAGCCCATTAGATCGTTTTAATGTAAACTACGTCTGGCTTCCATGGGATTTATGTAGTAACTGCATTTCCTTTTCATTCACTTTAAAAATAAATATTCTATTAACGTTTTCAATTGAACAACCACTTTCACATTTAAATGTCTATTTATGAATGAATGAAGTGGCAGTATTTCCACTTGTTGTGTGCAAGGATGTGGGCCAATAATGAGGCTTTTTTTTGGGGGGGAAGCGGATGGGGGCAGTGCGATAGGCATTGTTGCGATAAAAATGATAATTTTCTGGCTGGAAAAATTTAATTAGTGCTTTTTACCTTGCAGGTAGATCTAATAATGCTTACAAATTACAATATTTGCAAAAGTGCAGACAATTAATATACAAAAGGTATTTAAGGTAGCTTTCATTGGGGGGGTGCGAAGACACCATTTCAGTTGCCGTGACACACAGTAGAAGGATGAGGCTTACCACTGGTAGCGTATTTAGAAAACATTGGCAAGTTGTGTCTTTGTTTTGAGTTGTGCATCGCATCAATCATTTTTTTAACTCAGAAACATGTTACCTACTATCATTAAATTTAATAGAGGGAAACTTGTCCTTCCTTTGGTTGCAGCCGCTGTCAACGTAGAATGGATTTTTACTAAGTTGCTATATTTGTATTCTTTTAAATGTTGCAACAGTTTTGGACAATCATTTTTCACTTATTTATTTTGGTAGATAGTGGCTTGAAGCCCCTCGCCATTTGTTTTTTTAATTCCTCTACCTGTATCTTGGCTTACATCATAAAGAGCTGACTTTATGCTGTCGGTGAATAGAGACAAATGAAACTCCAGTAATTTTAGATTTTATAATTCAAAATTGTACAAATTTGGAAATTGTGGTTTGTATTGGGGGGGGGGGGGTCCAAATCAGCTTGGCCAGTTTACAAAATTCAAATGTTTTTGCGGAAAACTCCATCTCTACCTATCGGCAACGAAAATGCCATAATCTAGTTGGCAAACACATTCGCTTTGGTTGAGAACTAGGAGCACTAGTGCAAAATAGAGACTCAGGACATCCCCTAAGAGGATGGCGCACTGCATCTCGGCAGCTTAAATAATTGCAAAATAAAATTAGTAATAATATTAGTCTGATTGACTGAAGTGTTGGCTTTTCTTGGTCATTCGTATTGACTGCTTTGTAGAGGCAATGAAACTTTGCCGTTGACTGCTTCTATCGTTTTAATTATCACAATGAATTACGCTTGTAGTTCTACACCTAAATAGGTGATGCTGCTGATGGAAATCATGGACAAGAATTCTGTTTTGCGCTAGTCAGTATGTTTAAACAAACACACTAGCTGATATTACAATGGGTTGGCTGGATATAGTTTGGGTACATAATGTAGGCAATGGAAATGTCATCAGCTAACCAGTCGACAGGAAAATGTCGAAAGACTAAATGCAGACACTTCTATTCTGGTGACAGGTTCAAAATGTCGACAATGTGATAGCGACATTCGCAATGCCAACAATTACAATGCCGACGTTAAAAAAACTATTTCGGCGGGTCCGGCTGTATAATAATAAGTACAGAAAACAATTATTATTATTAATGTTACCCTTTATTTATACATCACTTACATATACATATTATACAGAATTCTATAGAGAATCTTTAATCATTCACATCAGTCCCTGCCGCCTTGCGGCTTACAGCACACACACACACACACACACACACACACACACTCACACACACTCTCACACGCACATATACACATTAGGGTTAATTTCTAAAGAGGCCAATTAACCAACTGTGTGACTGTGGAAGAATTTCCATGTGGACAAAATTCATACAGATAGGGCCCTGGTCGGCCCCAGTGCTGTGAGGCAGCAATACCAACCACTGTGCAGCTTTGCCGCCATCAGCTGAGTTTTATGGAGGTTTGTGCGCTCTAATGAGTAAAGTAAACATATAAGAAAAAAAAGGGGGAATGGATAAATAAGGCAGACAATGATGTAGTACTGTCTACACAGCTATGTAGCAGACACAGTTTACCATGGGCTATTAATAGTCACAGGCACAGAGAGCACCCATAGGAGTCTGAAGAAAGCTCACTTTATAAGGTTATAGACATGTGACATTTGTTTATGATTGCTGATTGGCTTCTTTACATTCCATGCACTGTGATTGGTCTGATACTTTATTGGACATTATTTATTTTTTGGTGGCAAAATCATGAACAATTTGCAATTAATTAGTCAATGGTAAATCATTTCAGACTTACCAGAATCATTTCGACTATTTTTCTAAGTCTGTTAATGTAGAATCTGCAGAGGATTTTTATTATTTACACTGAGAAGACTTTGAAAGCTAAATAAGTAAAATATGGTAGGTAGCTCTAGAAACCATAGATGCCTAATTATACAAATATATGCTTTTTATTTTCCTATTTGAAATATGTTGTTAAAGTGCTTCAACGCTTCAAATATAACTGCTAAGACCCCACAAAGCCCACTAAAAACACCCAGGAATTAGCGTGAACATTGTTCTTTAGAGAAAGCTCCACCCAGGATAGAAAAAAGTTCCAACCAAGATAGAAAAAGCTCCATCTAAGTTAGAAAAAGCTCCAGTCAAGATAGAAAAGGCTCTACCTAAGATAAAAAAGGCTCCACCCAATATAGAAAAAGCTCCACCCAATATAGAAAAAGCTCCACCCAAGATAGAAAAAGCTCCACCCAAGATAGAAAAGGCGCCACCCAATATAGAAAAAAATCCACTAAAGATAGAAAAAGCTCCACCCAAGATAGAAAAAGCTCCTCCCAATATAGAAAAAAACTCCACCCAAGATAGAAAAAGCTCCACCCAAGATAGAAAAAGCTCCACCCAAGATAGAAAAGCTCCACCCAAGTTAGAAAAAGCTCCACCCAAGACAGAAAAAGCTCCACCCAAGACAGAAAAAGCACCACCCAAGATAGAAAAAGCTCCACCCAAGATAGAAAAAAATCCACCCAAGACAGAAAAAGCACCACCCAAGATAGAAAAAGCTCCACCCAAGACAGAAAAAGCTCCACCCAAGATAGAAAAGGCTACACACAAGACAGAACAAGAAGCCTGTATAATTTCCATGATGCTGGATGTGGCTCCTGTAAATAAAACATCTACTAAGGATTTAAAAACCATGTCCATATGAACAAGCTGTAATGAGATGTCTAATTGCTTTCAATCATAAACAGCAAATATTGAAAAGCTCACAGAACAAAGCAGAATGTTCCCTCTGACCTCAGTTATACCCTGTCAGACGTACACATGAGTTCACCAATCTCTACTGAGCATTTCTGTTAACTATGATTTATTTATTTTTTTGTAATTTGTTATATCTTGTCTTGTTTAAAGGACCCTGGTTTAATTTGAAAATAGAAAAAAAAAATCATTTAATACGTGTTTTAAGACAAATTACATAATAAATAGCAAAAAAGGAAATTAGTACATTTATAATTTAAGTATTTTTTTTAAGCTGCACAAAATATTTTTGAATTAATATTTCTTTATGAACCAGAAACAAAAGTTCCCAGAATTGATTTGATAAAACATAGTTCATTTGGTCCAATATTGTGAATAGTTAATGTCCACGTTTGAAAAGTCATGCTTCTCTTGCCTACCTCCCACAGGTAGCAATAAGTGGGTCCATTTCCTGGAAATACCTGCATTCCGGTGCCACCGTTAGCCACTCACGGGTGAAGTCCATTCATGCCTCTCCCAAAGAGCTCAATAAACAATCTTCTAACCTCTCCTCGCACCGACAACTCACAGCGTGATCACAGTCCTTTAGCAAAACAAATGGCTTAGACTCTCTCATATTTTTACCTAAGACTTTGCAAGTCAATCAGTTAGGTGAGGAGTTCACTGTGAGCCAAACCGTGACATCACTTTCTGTTCACATTACATACAGGCCTTCTGGAAAGTGCTTGCTGCAGTTTTTGGAGAGAGACTTAAGCTGGGTACACACTACAGAAATTTCGACCAAATTTTTATGGCGAGCCATTTTACATGCGATCGCTCGGTCCATGGACTGCATACACACTAGCCTTGTTTAGGACGATAAAGGGAAGAGCGGACATCCCTTTAGCGACTTTTTACAGCCATGTTGTCATGAGCAATGACTGTAATTTCGTACTCACTGTTGTGGATCGGTCGGAAGTTTATACACACTGCACAGCGGAAATGAGATTGGAAAGGAAATATTAAATGGTACGACCAACCAAATGAGGCGACAATCGTCCATTTGGGCAGACTTTCGACCATCGTGTCACTGCACACACTGACCCGACTTTTAAACGAGCGGTCGTATTTCGGCTCATTCAGCCGATTATTGGACGAAAACCGTGTAGTGTGTACCCAGCTTAAGGAATAATGATCGTTTTATTTACTCTTTAGGCAACTTTTTAACCACCAAGGAGTCCCGAATATAGGTGACCTAAAGAGGTCAACTGGTCTATTCCCATGGCCTACTGGTCTATTCCCATGGTCTACTGGTCTATTCCCATGGTCTACTGGTCTATTCCCATGGTCTACTGGTCTATTCCCATGGCCTACTGGTCTATTCCCATGGTCTACTGGTCTATTCCCATGGTCTACTGGTCTATTCCCATGGTCTACTGGTCTATTCCCATGGTCTACAGGGAATGAACAATTTGGGTGTGGATTAATTATTCCAATTTTTCACAAATATCAACAATCAGGAATACAATTATATAATAGCATTTCAAAAAAGTTATAATTATGAATTGAAAAAATAAAACTAATGCTATTAATATTTTTCTGTTTGATGGAAAATGACAAAAATTTGTACCCATCTCTTTTAATCATTCCCACAAACAACCATTCCAATTTATTATATAGTAATATATGTTAAATTCACGGCATGTTGCTTATTTACTTTATTTTGTGTTGATAGCTTGAATTTGGGATGTTATAATTAATATATTTATTTCATTTTTATTCATTTTTATTTATGTTTAAAAAAATTACAAAGGTTGTATCAAGATAAAGCTTGCAAAATTGTGTGCAGCAATATCCAACTTGCTTATGTCTAGTAACAAAGGTTTGGAGGAGTAGAGAAGTCCAAAGAAATTATTGAATTCTAGAAAGGGCGGAAAAGAGGAAATAAAATGAGAAATTTATGGTGGAGGAAAAAGTTCCCTGACGACTTACTGTCTAATTGGACAGAGGACCTGTTTATCGAATAAAATGCTTCATAATTTTTCATTGCTTATGATTCATGTGAGCTTAA